>NC_045456.1:3323309-3366851 GCF_002776525.5 Piliocolobus tephrosceles
CCCGTCTCGGCCTCCCAAAGTGCTGGGATTACAGGCTTGAGCCACCGTGCCCGGCCTCCTTCATCTTCAAAACCAGCAACAGTGGGTCAAGTCCTCTCTACATGCATCTTTCTGCCTCTCCTCTTCTGCCTCTTCCACTTTTAAGGACTCATGTGATTAGATTTCACCTACGCAGGGAATCTAGGATAATCTCTCCATCTCAAGGTCAACTGATTAGCGACATTGATTGCATCTGCAACTTTTGTTCCCTGTTGCCACGTGAGATAACATATTCACAGATTCCAGGGATTTGGACATGGATATCTTTGAAGTTCATTAGTCTGCCTACCATGATTATAGAAACACCTGGCTCCTCAGACAGACTGACACAGAGTAGCAGTATTTGGCCATGGTCAGGCTTCTGCAGCTTTATATTAATGTACCCTGAATTCATAGAATTGACACACTAAAAAAGCTAGGTAAAGGAAGTGCAGGATGCTGTAGGAATATGTAGCAGGGTTGCCTAGGGATTAGAGCAGACCTTCTAAGGAAACAAGCATTAATCTGAGACCTAGAAGGGCAAGGGAGAAGGGTAGAATAGAATGTATAGAAATTCAGAATTAGAAGCTCTCAAAATTAAAAGTTCTGTATAACTAGAACTTAAAACATAAGAGAAGAAGCAAGATGTGAGGCTCAAGAGATAAGCAGGAGCCAGATCATCAAAGGCATAATAAGTCATATTAAGGAATTTGAATTTTATCCCTTTAGGGTTTTCCCCCACAGTCCCCAGTCTTTATTTCCTTTTCTATCAAGACTGAACCTCATGGCCCCATAGTTGATAATCTGAACTTCTCTCAGAAGCACCCACAACTTCCTTATATCTTTCCCTTATTGTGCACCTACCGAGCAAAAAGAAAAAATAAAACTCCAATCCTGGATCATTTTGGTTAATGATTGTATGCAGTGAGCTATTGTATGGAAGAAATGTAACCACCCAATGGGTTCACCTTGCTCTGCCTAGACAGAGCCAATTTATCAAGACAGGAGAATTGCAATAGAGAAAGAGTAATTCATGCAGAGCCACCTGTACAGGAGACTGGAGTTTTATTATTACTCCAATCAGTCTCCCTGTGCATTCAGGAATCAGAGTTTTAAAGGATAATTTGGTGGGGTGGGGTGGGGTGGGGGGCAGTGAGTCAAGAGTGCAGATTGGCCAGGTCAGAGGTGAAATCATAGGGGACTGAAGCTGTCCTCTTGCAATGAGTCAGTTCCTGGAGAGGGGCCACAAGCTCATATTAGCCAGTTTATTGATCTGGGTGGTGCCAACTGATCCATCAAGTGCAGGGTCTGCAAAATATATCAAGCACTGATCTTAGGCTTTATGATAGCAATGTTGTCCCCAGGAGCAATTTGGGGAGAGTCCAAATCTTGTAGCCCCCAGCTGCATGACTCCTAAACCACAATTTCTAATCTTTTGGGTAATTTGTTAGTCCTACAAAGGCAGTCTAGTCCCCAGGCTAGAAGGAGATTCATTTTGGGAAAGGGCTGTTACCATTTTCATTTTAAACTGTAAACTAAGTTTCTCCCAAAGTTAGTCCAGCCTACACCCAGGAATGAACAAGGACAGCTTGGAGGTTAGAAACAAGATGGAGTTGGCCGGGCAAGGTGGCTCACGCCTGTAATCCCAGCACTTTGGGAGGCTGAGGCGGGCATATCACAAGGTCAGGAAATCGAGACTATCCTGGCTAACACGGTGAAACCTCGTCTCTACTAAAACTACAAAAAAGTAGCCAGGAGTGGTGGTGGGCGCCTGTAGTCCCAGCTACTTGGGAGGCTGAGGCAGGAGAATGGCGTGAACCCGGGAGGTGGAGGTTGCAGTGAGCCAAGATCTCGCCACTGCACTCCAGCCTGGGCGACAGAGCGAGACTCTGTCTCAAAAAAAAAAAAAAAAGAAAAAGAAAAAGAAAAAAAAAGAAACAAGATGGAGTTGGAGTTGGTTAGGTCAGATCTCATTGTCTCAGTTACAATTTTGCAATGGCGGTTTTGAAAACCATATAATTATGCAAACTGATACCACTGCAAATTTATATTTTCTAATCTCAGCTAAACCCTCAGTACCATTTGTCAATTCTTTTATTTGTCATTTGATCCATCTCCTATTTCTTTTCTTAACAGTTTTATTGAGACATAGTTTATATGCCATACAGTTCACCATTTAAAGTGTACAATCTAGGCAAGGCACGGTGGCTCACGCCTGTCATCTCAGCACTTTGGGAGGCCGAGGCAGGTGGATCACCTGAGGTCAGGAGTTCAAGACCAGCCTGGCCAACATGGCGAAACCCCATCTCTACTAAAAATACAAAAATTAGCCGGGCATGGTGGCAGGAGCCTATAATCCCAGCTACTCATGAGGCTGAGGCAGGAGAATCTCTGGAATCTGGGAGGCAGAGGTTGCAGTGAGCTGAGATTGCGCCATTGCACTCTTGCCTAGGAGACAAGAGTGAAACTGTCTCAAAAAAAAAAAAAAGTGCACAATTTAATGTTTTGTTTTGTTTTTCTTTTTTTTGAGACAGCATCTAACTCTTGCCCAGCCTGGAATGCAGTGGCACGATCTCAGCTCATGGGTTCCAGTGATTCTCCCACCTCAGCCAGCCAAGTAACTGGGACTACAGGTGCACGCCACCACGCCCAGCTAATTTTTGTATTTTTTAGTAGAGATGGGGTTTCACCATATTGGCAAAGCTGGTCTCAAACTCCTGACCTTGCGATCCGCCAGCCTTGGCCTCCCAAAATGCTGGGATTATAGGCGTGAGCCACCATGCCCGCAATTTAATGTCTTTTAGTATAGTACTTACAGAGTTGTACAACCATTATCATAATGTAATTTCAGAACATTCTCAACATCCCAAAAAGTAACTTTATACCCTAATCCAAGCCACAACTGTCTTTCGTTTGGACTATTACAGTAGCCTCCTGTGTGGTTTCCATTTCCACCCTTGCCCCCTACAGTCTGTTCTTAACACAGAAACCAAAATGATCTATTTAAAAACCTACTGAAAGGCCGGGCGCAGTGGCTCATGCCTGTAATCCCATCCCTTTGGGAGGCCGAGGCAGGTGGATCACTTGAGGTCAGGAGTTTGAGAACAGCCTGGCCAACATGGTGAAACCCCATCTCTATAAAAATACAAAAATTAGCCAGGCGTGGTAGTGCACACCTGTAATCCCAGTTACTTAGAAAGTCTGAGGCAGAAGAATCACTTGAACCTAGGGGGCGGAGGTTGCAGTGAGCCAAGATCGTGCCACTGTACTCCAGCCTGGGCCCTGGGCGACAGAGCAAGACTCCATCTCCAAAAAAAAAAAAAAAACAAAAAAACCTACTGAAGACTACAAGTGATCTGGCCTCCTTATTTCTCCAATCTCATCTCTTCAAATTCTTCCCTTGGTTCAATGCATTCTAGCCACACTGACCTTCTTTCATTCTTTTCTTCCTTCCTTCCTTCTTTCCTTTCCTTCATTTATGTCCTTCCCTTCTTCCTCCTTTCCTTCCTTCTTTCATGGGGTCTCCCTCTGTTGCCCAGGCTGAAATGCAGTGGCACGATCATAGCTCATCGCATCCTCAAACTCCTGGGCTCTAGGGATCCTCCTGCCTCAGCCTCCCAAGTAGCTGGGACTACAGATGTGAACCACCATGCCTGGCTTTTTTTATTTTCATGTGTTTATTTTTTTAGAGATGGGGAGTGGGTCTCGCTATGTTGCCCGGGCTGGTCTCAAACTCCTGGCATCAAGCTCAATCCTCCCACCTCAGCCTCCTGAGTCACTGGGATTACAGGTGGAAGCCACTGTACCTGGCTTCTTGCTATTTCCTGAGTATGCCAAGCATGCTCCCACTCAGGGCCTTTGCCCTTGCTGTTCTCTCTACCTAGAACACATTTCCCCCAGATGTCCACACGACTCACTTCCTTCCAAGTGATTAAGATGATCAGTCAGATGGGGGAACCATCCTACAGTAGAGAAATGAAGCCTGAGTTTTTTTGTTTTTTTTTTTTTCTCCTTTGAGGTTTTATACTGGGTAATTGACAGAAACTTTTGATTTTTAAACATTTAGAGTTCAAGACTCTTAGAATCTAACTATTATCATGTACTAGGCACAATTGCTTATTGAATGTATTATATCAATGTAATTCCTGCAACAATCTAATGTGGTGAGTACTGTTCTTTTTGTTTGTTTGTTTGAGATGGAGTTTCACTCTTGTTGCCCAGGCTGGAATGCAGTGGTGCGATCTTGGCTCACTGCAACCTCCACCTCCCGGGTTCAAGTGATTCTCTTGCCTCGGTCTCCCAAGTGGCTGGGACTATAGGCGCCTGCCACCATGCCCGGCTAATTTTTGGATTTTTGAGCAGAGATGGGATTACAGGCGTGAGCCACCGCGCCCTCTAAGAAGTGTATCTGTCGTTGGGTTTCTCAACATCAGCTCTGTCCCCCTCCTCAAGTTGTGACAACCAGAAACATTTCTGGTTGACACTGCCAAATGTTCCCAGAAGAGAACCACTATATTAGATGATGATACTTTATTTCTAAGTATGTCCAAACCCTGGTGTTTGTGGGAAGGTGATTTATTTAAAATAAGTTTACTTAGTTTAAGTTTACTTAGAAATAAAGCTTGTAGAGTACAGCCCAGCATTAGCCAGTTGTATTAGTTTGCTAGGACTGTCATAACAAAGTACCACGTACTGAGTGGCTTAAACAACAGAAATTTATTTTCTCATTGTTCTGGAGACTGAAAGTCTAAAATCAAGCGTCAACAGGGTTGGCCTCTCTCCTGGGCTTATAGATGGCTACCTTCTTGTTCACGTGGTGTTCTTCCTCATGCCTGTGACCTAATAATATCTTCTTGTAAGGACACCAGTCAGATAAGGGTCCACACTAATGACCTCATTTCAATTTAATCACGTCTTTGAAGACCTCATGTCCAAATACAGTCACATTGAGTTACTGGGGATTAGAACATGAACATACGAATTTTGGGAGGGGGGGACACAATTCAGCCCATTAACATTGAACTTAAGTCTTTTCTCCCCTCTCCCTTCCTTTCTGTGTGTATTGAACACCTATTATGTGCCAGACATTCAGCTAAGTGGGGGTAATGGTAAGCAACAGACATGGTCTCTGCCCGGTAAGGTTTACAGTGAGGTAGGACAGACAAATTTAAAGAGTAATAACAAGTGCCATGCAAATATTATGCTTTGGTAATGGATGACAGGAAAGTCTTGCCCTTCCCATCAGGCTCCCAACCCGGCTGGGCGAGTGAAAAGGTTGCGTTATGAGCCAACCGGCTGGGCGCGGTGGCTCAGGCCTGTAATCCCAGCACTCTGGGAGGCCGAGGCGGGTGCCAGTTGAGGTCACTAGCTCAAGACCAGACTAGCCAACATGGCGAAACCCCCTCTCAACTAAAATTACTAGAATTAGCTGGGCATAGTGGCATATGCCTGTAATCCCAGTTACTCGGGAGGCTGAGGCAGGAGAATCGCTTGAGCCCGGGAGGTGGCGGTTGCAGTGAGCCGTGATCATGCCACTGCACTCCAGCCTGGGCGATAGAGCAAGACTCCGTCTTAATAAAAAAATTAAAATATTGGCCGGGCGCGGTGGCTCACGCCTGTAATCCCAACACTTTGGGAGGCGGAGACGGGTAGATCACGAGGTCAGCAGTTCAAGACCAGCCTAGCCAAGATGCTGAAACCCCGTCTCTACTAAAAACACAAAAATTAGCCGGGCGTGGTGGCACGTGCCTGTAATCCCAGCTACTCCGGAGGCTGAGGCAGGAGAATCGCTTGAACCCGGGCGGCAGAGGTTGCAGTGAGCCGAGATCGCGCCACTGCACTCCAGCCTGGGCGACTCCAGAGCAAGACTCCGTCTCAAAAAATAAAATAAAAATAAAAATATATATATTTTTAAAACTGAGCTAACCATGAGGTTAACAAGTCAACCACTTGTCAAACCGGGAGACGCGCGTTTGCTACAAAGCAGCAGAGGTGTGACCTTAACTAGCAGCGAGCGCCACCTCAAACCGCCCTTTTCTATGACGCAGAGGTTCTCCCCCGCCCTCCCTGACTCCGCCTTTTCCCTGCTTGCGGCCCTGCCCCTCGCGTTCTCTCCGGCTTGCTGCGCACCCTCCCAGAACGCGTCTCCCTAGGCCCCAACATCGGGGGGGGGGGGGGGGGGTCAGTCGCTCACGCCTGCGCCATAAAGCCTAGGGGGGCGGGCCCAGCCGGCGACGGTAGGCGGGGAAAAGCGACGCAAGCAGTCGCGACGCCATTTGCTGCCCCAGAGCGTGGACGCTGGCGGATCTCTGAAGAGCTCGGTCGCGATCCTCTCTCGCGCACGCTGCCTGGCCTCCAGCACCTCCTTGGTCCCGCGGGCTCCCTCGTGTCGCCCCTCGGAGCAGGAACCGCCTCGGTCGCCGTTACCCGGAAAGAAGTCAGAGACCCCGCGAGGTCGCCGCCACCGCCATGCCCAAGAATAAAGGTAATGCCGCCCGGACCCCCGACCACAGCCCTGCTCGGCCGAGTCTCCCAGCTGCTGCCCGTAGATTGCAGGTCACCCAGGCCGCAGTGACCCTTTTTCCTTCCCGCCCTAACTGCCCGCGGTTGGGCGCCCCACACGCGACTCTGAGCTCGGGAGAGGAGCTGGGAAGTAAACTCCTGTTGCCCAGTTTGGCCACATTGGGGTGGAGCCGACGCCATTTTTGTAGGGCCTCTTGCGGGAAAATGTAGTCTTTTGCTCCTGATTCGCGCCAGGCTGACCGCGGCTCGATGGCTTGGTGGCGGGAACCCTACACCGGGCGGCCTTGGCTTAGTAGATAGGCCCATCTGGCCTTCCCGGGCATGAGGGGTTAATCCCTGGAAGTCGTTCTGAACTTTAAAAGAGTGCTGTCTGCGTTCGTGAGCACCAGGTACTCCTGCATGGGTCTCTTTATGGACACAGTTCAGTATTGTTGAGGCTACTCGTTGTCCCTTGTGAACAGTGGGTGAAACCTTGATGCATTTCTAAGGCTCACCTCTAGAGATTTACTCTCTCTATCCCTTCACAGGATATAGCTTATGTTTGTTTGCTGAAGACTTATTCCATATTTAGCCAGGTTTTCTACTTTTGCTTCAGATCATGCATACGTTGTGAGAATAAAGACCTAATTTAAGTTTCCTCCATTCTGAGGCTAAGGGTTCACAAATGATCAGACTTGAGGATAACTTTATTTGGAATTTCCAAAACGGAAGACCTAATCTTAAAAAAAAAAAAAGGCATAACACTCCTAAATAAATTACTTTTATAGATTTACAGTGTTCCTGTCATTTTTAATAGCCTTATAACTTGTTGAAGAAAATTGTGCAAGTAAATATAGGGAAAACATTGTATTTTCCTACAGGAGAGGAGCATACTTCATAGTCCATAAGTAGTCTCCTTTGATTATTCATTCTTAGGAAATCTTCCCCTGACACAGGCCTACTTCTGCTCTCTTTTCTACTTGACAACTGGCTCCAGGGATTCTACCACATTTCCTCTTTGTAGCTGTCGCTTATTACTTTATCCTTTAGGGTCCTTGGTCGAGGTGTTCTGCGCACAAGTTGGTGCAGTCCTCTCGGGGGCTCTCCACCTTGCTGCCCTCGGAGATCAAACTTTTTGTAGCAAGGATTTTCACTGCTCATTATTTTGGAAAAGATGGAGTTATAAACAAAAAATTTTTTAAGTCTTAGGTTTTCTTCCGTACATGGTAAGAAGAGATGGTAAGGGGATCACTTCCATCTTATTCTCGCCTTTATTTCTAGTAATAAGATTTCCAATTCTTCCACCAGGCTGTAAGCTCTAAAAGGCAGGAATAGGGAATAGTATCTGTCTTAATCACATTGGATTGCTAGCACTTGACACTTAGTAGATGCTCAATAAATATTTGTTGGTTTAAGTCACCTTCCTCCTGTCAACTCCACCCTTAGGTGAATAATAGGTTCTGCTTTGGTTCCAAGGGGATAGGGCTTCTACACTAAATCACATCTAGTTCCCTAGCCTCATGTCTTAAGAAAGAGCCTCTCTGGGAATTTCTCCAAAACAACTCTGGTTTAAAGAATGTTGATGTCACTTTAATTGTTGTACACTCAGACCTAGTCTCATTCATTCAACAGAGAATTTAAAGAACATCCCATTACATGGCAGTAAAATACACAGGGGAATGATCAGGGTATGGTTAATTCTGGTAAGTTGACAAATAATGAATCTTTTCTTAAATAACATTTGAGGCATACAAAAAATACAGCTAACATAATGGACCTGGGAACCCTGAATTTAAGAATTACAACACAAATTGAGGTAAAGCCCTAATCACCTTTTACTCTCTTTTTGGAGGTAATCACCAGGCTGAGTTTGGTGTTTATCATTCCTGTACTGTCTTGAAACCAATCAGTTCTTAGTTATCTTACTTAGAGGAATGGTACTTTTCATGTCCCCTGAATTTTTTGAGATGGGTTTTACTAATGTAGAAATAAAGTCATTTATTGTTCTGTTTTTCTTCATTAGAAAATCCAGAAGCCCTGTGAATATAAGCTGTGGTTACACAAGTACGGGTAAAATTTGCCACATACTATGTGTTAAGTGACTTTTGCTTTGGATTGATTCATATCAACTTATTCTAGAAATTCTTGGAAACCCATCCTCAAATCAGGAAAAGGGGTATCATTTGGCCCACTCATAAGCATTTAGGGTATAGTGCTCCCACACTTTGAAGAAGTTACTGCCTATGATTTTTAACTCACCACTCCGTTAGGAACGTATGGACTATTCTTGACCAATTCATTTGAAGAATTAGTGAACTCAGGTATATAACTCAGTAAACAGAGCAGGTATGATCTTGCCCTAAAGGAGCTTGCACTCTGTGTTGCAGATCTGGCATGATTAATGGCTTCATACTTTTTCTAGGAAATTAGTTTCAATGTTCCCTAAGAATGCCTCATACTGAATTCTAGGGACTCTGAGCGGGTCAGGAAATTGTAGAGGCCCCCCTAAAGTAGCACAGAGCAATGTGAGACTGCCCCAGGAGAGAGTAAGTGGACTTGATTCAAGAAGTTAGATGTCTGTCTTTGCAGTGATCAGGTGCACATTAATGATTCCATTTGGGTTATGAACTTTTTGCTGCTTCCAGGCTCTTCCCATGAGTCTCTTAGTGTCATTACCACTTACAGCCTTTTTCCTGCCTTTTGGAAATGGCTGCCAATGTGGTTTCCTTTCTGGAATGGGAGCAAAATGCTGTGGAGAGGTAACCTAATGTGGGGGCTAGGGACAAAAAAAACATTCTGACTCTGGTCACCCCAGCTTACTGACTGTCATCAGTGAGCTGATTCACTCACTGAAGCCAGGCGAGTTACTGCACTTCTCTGAGCTTCAGGGAACTCATGGGTAAACTGGGAATAAATGAATGTTGTGACCTCATGGGGTGATTGTGACAAGTAAATGGGCAGAATTACTGCATAGTGGTTAAGAGCATGCTCACTGGGGTTATATAATAGAAACAGGGATGTTGAGTAGGGACCAGCATTATAAAAAAAATTGGGTACCGAACGGATATTTTTTAAGAGACAGTGTCTCGCTATGTTGCCCAGGCTGGCCTGGAACCTCCTGGGCTTGCTCAAGTGATCCTCCCACCTGAGCCTCCTGAGTAGCTGAGACCCTAGGCGCACACCACTGCACCCAGTGAGATTTCAATGTTTATGGTCCTCTGCTACTAAAAGTTTGAAAACCATAGTTCTCTGTCCAGACACTATCTTCACTTAATTTTCAAAGTATCGGGTTCCTTGCATAGGGCCTGGCTTTAGAAGGCATCCAAGATTTCCGCTTAGAAGAATATATATAGAATTGCATTTTTATTTCAAAAGGATGGATGCCAAAGTGAAATGTTTTTCTGTATTTTTTAATATAATATCTGCTATTTATGTGTATTTTATGTCAGAAAAATCCCCAAAGGAAATTCCAAGAAGGGTAGGGAGGTGATAATGTGTTAATGTTGGGATTGGAGATTGTAAATTTAATATGATTTGAGTAGCTGAAATAGGTGAATTTTAAAATTTAAGTGATCTTTTAAAAAATGGTTTTATAAGCCTTAATTTCATTTTATTTCATATGTTTTACGGATAATTAATGTCATTTACATCCTTTTTTTTAAACCATCAGGTAAAGGAGGTAAAAATAGACGCAGAGGTAAGAATGAGAATGAATCTGAAAAAAGAGAACTGGTATTCAAAGAGGATGGTCAGGGTAAGTGTTTTCATAAATTATGCTTTTTAAAATAACATCCTTTCTTTTTTAGCTGGGGACTTGACTTTTTTGAGACAAGGTCTTGCCCGTTGCCCAGGGTGAGGTGCGGTGGCACGATTACAGCTCACTGCAGCCATGACCTCCTGGGCCGAAGCAGTGCTTTCATTCAGCCTCCTGAGTATTTGGAACTACAGGCACATACCACCATGTCTGGCTAATTTAAAACATTTTTTTAGGCTGGGCGTGGTGGCTCACACCTGTAATCCCAGCACTTTGGGAGGTTGAGGCGGGCAGATCACGAGGTCAGGAGTTCGAGACCAGCCTGATCAACATGATGAAACCCCCGTCTCTACTAAAAATACAAAAATTAACTGGGCGTGGTGGTGCGCGCCTATAATCCCAGCTACTCAGGATTGCGAGGCAGGAGAATTGTTTGAACCTGGGAGGCGGAGGTTGCAGTGAGCCAAGATCGCACCACTGCACTCCAGCCTGGGTGACAGAGGGAGACTCCGTCTCAAAAAAAAAAAAAATTTTTTTTCAATTTTTTTTTTTTGAGCCTTTCAAATTTTGAGCCTTTCAAATTTTTTTTTTTTTTTAATAGAGATGAGGTGTTCATATGTCGCCCAGGCTGTTCTCGAACTCCTGGGCTCAAGTGATTCTCCCACCATGACCTCCCAAAGTATTGGGAACTAAGAATGTGTCGTATAGTTCAGAGGGAATTGAGCCTCAAAAGCTATGGTTGACAGTTCTATGATTTAGTTGACAGTTCTATGATTAGCATTTTTGATAGTGAATTATGTGCATAATATGTTGAGTAGACCATGGACATTTGAAGGATGAGCCTGAGGCCCTTATAGACCTCTCCATTCTCCAGTGCCATTGGCATGTAACTTCATAAACTACAATAAAATGAAACTGAACATTTAACTGACCTTATTAGACTGAAGAATTTTGTAAGTGCCAGAGCAGGATACATAGCACTAGTCAAATAAACCCTAACTGGATCGTTTGCCCTTTCCTGTTACTTTTATTTCAAGTCATTTCAAACCTACAGAAAGTTGCAGTATTAGTGCAACAAACTCCCTTAAATCCCTCATACGTACATACACATATAAAGAAATATATATGTACCTATATATGTAGGATTCCTTTTTTTGTTTTTTTGAGATGGAGTCTCGCTCTGTCACCCAGGCTGGAGTGCGGTGGCGTGATCTTGGCTCACTACAAGCTCCGCCTCCTGGGTTCATGCCATTCTCCTGCCTCAGCCTCCTGAGTAGCTGGGACTACAGGCGCCCGCCGCCATGCCCAGCTATTTTTTTTTGTATTTTTACTAAAGACGGGGTTTCACTGTGTTAGGATGGTCTTGATCTCCTGACCTCATGATCCGCCTGTCTCCCAAAGTGCTGGGATTACAGGCATGAGCCACCGTACCCGGCCCCATATGTAGGATTTCTTGAGGACCTTTTGAAATTAGAGACATCATGTTACTTTTCCTTTACTTGATCATGTATCTCCTGAGAGCAAGTATATTTTCTTATATAACTAGAAGAGAATTATCACTCAGGTAATTCGACATTGGTATAATATCTAGTATATACTCCAAATTCATATTTTCTCAGGCATTCCAATAATTTCCAGTACTTTTAGCTTTTAATAGAACTTTGGGTGAATTTATTGTGCCATACATATAAACCAGTAAACACAAGATACGTTTTCTGGCTAAAAATCCTTTTGTTTCTTAGCCTTGGTCATCCTTGCCTCTAAAATAGCAGCTGACTTGACTTGGGCAGACACTGTTTTATTACTACAACTTCTCTCACTTCGGAAGAAAGGCTGCCTTTGAGTTGACCAACCATGTTGAGGTGGTAGGTGGGTGCTGGGCTCACTGTAGTCTGAGTAATTAACTTCCACAAGTCAACCCCACTATTGAGCCTTTCAAAGTGAAGTCTCAGTATATTTACAAATTAATGGACATCCTCTCTGGGGGTTAGTCATATTCTAATTCAAAAAAGACATTGTTTGAAGTTTGTTTTTGTTTGCTAAATGAACTAAAAATTATATGAGAATTGCACCTAAAGGTACTGAGGTAAAGGAGAGCTAAAAGTGGGGTAGTCAATCTACTTATTCAGAATGAGTTGATAATTAAAACATGTCTAATAGCAGAGACATTATGTTATAGAAATGCATTACATTCTCTGAGATCTGCTTTTACTGAAGTGGATCAATGATGCAACTAGCCAAATCTGAACTTCAGAAGGTTTTCTAGTCTACCTGATGCATGATCTCTACAGTTCTGAGAAGCAAAACTATAAAACAATGTAAAACAATAAGGGCACATGTCTGGTATGTGTATGTGCACCCACATGTGTTTATAAAGGTAACAGTTGTAGGAATGAATGAGATTGGGGGTGAGGGGGTGCGTATGTATGTCCATGAAAGCCTAATCATTTCTGGGCAATGATGTAAAGGTTTTACTACTGACCTTTGTAACTGTGAAGGTTTCTACACTTGACCTGAGCTCAGGAAAAAAAAGAAAGAAAGAAATGGCATTATAGAGTCTTGGTTCTAGCTCTGCCATTAACTAACTTGATATTTATCACTCCCTTATGTTTATTTATATTTTTAATATATATATTTATTCCCAACTGGTGCAACTTTATTCTCTGGACAGTTTTATGTGGACTTTAAGTTGCTGTTATCAAAAGTTGAACAATATTCCATACCCTTTTCCTTTCTCCCCGCTAGAGTATGCTCAGGTAATCAAAATGTTGGGAAATGGACGGCTAGAAGCAATGTGTTTTGATGGTGTAAAGAGGTTATGTCACATCAGAGGAAAATTGAGAAAAAAGGTAGGTGTAATTTGTTTTACTTTAATATAAAATTGGTTAAGGGGGAAAATCCCTCTAACAGTTTTTAACTGTCCATGGACTTCATTCTTGGAAATTCCCGAAAGACTTACCTAGGTAAACAGTGATTTACCTATAAGGCAAATAACAAGGTCTGTAATGGTAATTTTATACAGGTTCTAATGCTAAAGAATCATTTGTATCACTTACGTTATATTCCTGCCCAAAAAGTCCAAATTGAGAGACATTCTGCAGAAACAAAAGGCCCAGCTTTTTTTTTCCTTGTCTTTTTTTTTTGACACAGGGTCTTACTCTATCACCCAGCCTGTAGTGTAGTGGCATGATCTGGGCTTACTGTAGCTTCACCCTCCCTGGTTCAAGTGATCCTCCCACTTCAGCCTCCCATGTAGCAGGGACTACAGGCCTGTTCCACCATACCTGGCTAATTTTCTGTATTTTTTGTAGAGATGGGGTTTCTCCATGTTGCTTAGGCTGGTTTCGAACTCCTGAGCTCAAGCAGTCAGCCCGCCTTGGCCTCCCAAAATGCTGGGATTATAGGCCCAGCTCTTAATGAAATGTTACTGTCATGAAAGTTTAAAAGAAAAAAAAAAAGTTGGGGTACTATTCTAGTTTCAAGGAGACTTAAAGAGACCTGACAGTTAAATGTAGTAGGTGGCCCTTGTTTGGATTCTGGTTTAGGAATTGGACATATAGCTGTGAAGTGTACATTAAGAAAATTTGAATATGAGTTATATTACGTAAGCATTGTATTAATGTTGCATTTCCTGAATGTCATCGTGAATGGACTGCCTTGGAAAGTAATGATTAATTCACCATCACAGTAGTTATTCAGGCAGATTTATTAATCAGGTTGACTAAAAGTCCCAACTCTGATTTTGTATTTATTTTTTTAAATTTGATATGTTAATCCTTCTGTTCCCAAACTAAAATATTTTTTTCTTTTTCTGTCTTTCTTTTTTTTGGGAGACAGAGTCTCACTCTGTCATCCAGGCTGAAGTACAGTGGCACAATCTTGGCTCAGTGCAACCTCCGCCTCCCAGGTTCAAGTGTTTCTCTGGCCTCAGTCTCCTGAGTAGCTGGGATTATAGGCATGCACCACCACGCCTGGCTAATTTTTGTATTTTTAGTAAAGACAAGGTTTTACCGTTTTGGCCAGGCTGGTCTTGAACTCCTGACCTCAAGTGATCCGCCAGACTCAGCCTCCCAAAGTGCTGGGATTATAGGTGTGAGCCAGCCCAAACTAAAATCTCTTAATTTCTTTTTTTTTTTTTTCTTTTAAAGACGTTTATTTTTTTGAGACGGAGTCTCACTCATTCCAGCCCAGGCTGGAATGCAGTGGTGCAGTCTTGGCTCACTGCAACCTCTTGTCTCCCGGGTTCAAGCGATTCTCCAGCCTCAGCTTCCCGAGTAGCTGGGATTAAAGGCGCCTGCCACCACGCCCAGCTAATTTTTGTAGTTTTTAGTAGAGACGGGTTTTTGCCATGTTGGCCAGGCTGGTCTCGAACTCCTGACCTCAGGTGATCCGCCCACCTTGGCCTCCCAGAGTCCTGGGATTACAGGCGTGAGCCACCACTCCCGGCCTAAAATCTCTTAATTTCTAAACTAATTGATTGTTACTCTGGAATTTCTTGATTCTTCGTTATTTGAAATATGACGGGCAGTAACTTTTCTTTTGTAGGTTTGGATAAATACCTCGGACATTATATTGGTCGGTCTCCGAGACTACCAGGTAAAAATTACATGTAAATTTTTCATATTTTACTGGCTTGAATTTGATGAGCCATTTCTTAAGAGCCAGTTTCGTTTTAGGCATTGTGCTAGGTATCCCAGGGATTATGTTTAAATCGAAATCTGGGAGCCATTATTCTAGGGGATACAGCTGAATGAGTTAAGTGCCCATCCCACAAAAGGCTCATAGCCTGGTAGTGGAGAGAATTAAGCACACAAGTAATTATAATACACATCATGACATAGGTATGTGCTATAAATATAGAGGAGCACTTGGGAAAGAAAGAAAATGGTGATTGCCTTTCATGATCGTAACCCTTGACTCTGTAGACTCATTGTGGGTCTGTGAAATCCATTTGACATCCACCTATTAGAAATCATCCCTGTGTGATACTGTCTCTATTTGTATAGCCTTGAGTATGCTTTGATTTTTTTTTTTTTTAAATCCAGAATAAATAATTTAAATCTTCACTTTAAACCATTGTTTCTCAACCGTGGGCAATTTTGCCCTCCAGGGGACATTGGCAGTGTCTGGAGACTTCTGGTTGTCACAACTGGGGGATGGGTGCAGTGCTGCTAGCGTGTAGTAAATAGAGGCTGAGGTGGTCACAGGACAGCATCCCATAACAGAGAACAGTCCACCTCACCATAATCCGTAGCGCTGAGGTGAGAAAGCTTGCTTTAAATTCATACCATTTTAATGTCCATTTTTTTTCTTATGATCTAACAATAACCCCAGGAATAGGAAGAATAAGTAATTTCCTGTTCGATAGATAAGGACACCAAGGGTCCGAAATGAGTAACATTTTAACTGTAAAGTGACAGCCAGGACCAACTTCTGATTTGAAATTTTTCGTGATCCTTCTGTGCCCCTCCCACTTACGGGGTGGTCTTTGGCTCAATAGCATCTTCTGGAAGCTTGTTAGAAATACACATTCTTTGACTCTTCAGTCAGAGCATGCATTTTAATAAGATCTCCATGGGCTTCTATACACTTTACATTTTAAGAAGTACTGATCTGAATCACACTGTCCTTGAAGTTGAAGCAACCAATTTTCTCCCTTAACTGAGTTAAATTATTTTCAAATAGGAAAGTAGAACATTCTAAGACAGTATTTCTCAATGGGACTTTTGCATCAGAAATAGCAAAGAACTTCTCACAATACTAAATCTTGGGCTTCTCTTCACATTTGCTAATCTATCTTCAGAAGATACAAAAGCTCTACAGGAGATTGTGATTGATACATAGCCAAAGAAGCACAGATAATGCAGAAAGGTATAATTTGCTTAGGTCATTATACCAGTCTCAGTTCAGTCTCAGTTTTGGAATTGCAGTGTTTGATCACCCTGCAAATTATTGTCCCAGGGACCTTTTATACTTCAAAAGACTTCTAATCAAAGGGTAATATTAAATAATCTAAAATATGGGGTCTTCACAGTTCTGCTCTTATTAAAGTGAGATCTTTAAATATATTTCCCAAGCCTGTTAATAATCATTCAGCCATGTACATAAACTTCCTCCTGGGTTAAACCCAAGGATCTTTTTCAGAGGGTATGAGAAAGCTTTAAAATTTAAAAGGAGATTTATAATAAAATGGTGAGATTTGATTGTTTGTTCAGTATGAGAATTTATGAAATAACTGATAATTCGTCATCAGTTTTTAAAGTTATTTGTCTCTATTTAAGGATAACAAAGCTGATGTAATTTTAAAATACAATGCAGACGAAGCTAGAAGTCTGAAAGCATACGGCGAGCTTCCAGAGCATGGTAATGTCTAAGTTACTATATTAACTTGTCATATGGTATTTAGGTTATCTGTTGCTGTTTAGGTGAAGGAACTGTGGATTTTGCTTATTTACTTTAGTGCTTACATTTTTAGTTTTAAGTATGCCTGCCTATGCTTCATAATACTAGATATTTTAAGAAAGAAATTACTGGAATTCTGTTCCTAATAAATATAGTGAGGAGTTATATTCTGTAAGCTTTGGAGTTCCACATAATGCTAACTAAAGGAATAATTTTGTTATAGTATCTATTTTAAAATTCCTTCCTCGAGAGACTGTCAGTGCTCATATGGGTTAAACATGAAGTGCACGTCAGCCAGGCATGGTGGCACATGCCTGTAAGTCTCAGCTACTTGGGAGGCCAAGACGGGAGGACTGCTTGAGTCCAGGAGTTCGAGGATGCAGTGACCTGTGATCATGCCACTATACTCGAGCCTGAGTGACAAAGCAAGACCTTGTCTGAAAAAAAAATTAAAAACAAAAACATGAAGCAAGGGCACATAATTAGGTACCATTACTGATTTTGTTTGTTTGTTTGTTTGTTTTGAAATGGAGTCTCACTCTGTTGCCCAGGCTGGAGTGCAGTGGTGCAATCTTGGCTCACTGCAACCTCTGCCTCCCCGGTTCAAGCGATTCTCAGCCTCCGAAGCAGCTGGAATTACAGGCGTGCACCACCATGCCCAGCTAATTTTGTGTTTTTAGTAGAGATGGGGTAAAAAGTTCTATTTCCATTTTGTCATTGTATAACAGTATCCCATAGGATTTTTTAACAGCAGCATTCTTGGTTTTCACCCTTCCAAATACAAAAGTAATGAATTCTTAATGCAGAAAACCTAAAAATAAGTCCCTTATAACCTCATCAAACGGGAAATGTACTTGACATACTATTTTGTAGGCCTGCATTTTCACTTGGCAGTTACTATTTTTGCCTCTGTTGTATCTTATTATGAAAAAACTTAATTTTATTATGTTTTACTTAAGCACGAAAGTATTAATTTTACTTAAACATGAAAGTCCTGCTGAAACTACTTAGCATTTCTGATCTAATAAATGTTAATGTATCTAGGAATAGGACTAGCGCTTCCTGGTTCATTTTCATTTCTTTAGGGATAATCATGATTTGATCAGATCTTTCTGATTGATGAGTCTATCTGATGATTAGTGAACCAGCTATTCTTAAGGAAATACGTTGTTACCATGTGCTCAAACCTATTGAGAAGTATCCCTGGAAGTTATAATAGCTTCAGAATTAGTGTAATTAGAGCCTTCCTTACTAAAAATACCTTTGCAAATAAAAGAAAATGGTAACACAAATACTCCCATCTTGACATAGCAGTGACACTGCAGGGAATTATGTTTCATAAAATATTCTTCATAGTAATTGTGTTATATAAAAGTTAGGAATGCTTTTCTTATGATGAAACTTTGATTAAATTACAGTGCTGACTTATCAGTGTATTTCTTACTGTGTCCTTAGCTAAAATCAATGAAACTGATACATTTGGTCCTGGAGATGATGATGAAATTCAGTTCGATGACATCGGAGATGATGATGAAGATATTGATGATGTAAGTAGATGTACCTTGTGTTTTCCAATTTTTGTTATTATCCATGGAGAAACCAACTTTCCCCTAACATCCATTAATTTTAAGAACATGGGACACTTAAATAAGGGTATATTTTGAGAATTGTCTGAATTAGATAGTATTATGTAGAAGACACCTCGTCAAACTGTTTATATTTTGAGAATTCTTTTTTTTCTTTTTTTGAGACGGAGTTTCATTCTGTCACCCAGGCTGGAGTGCAGTGGTGCAATCTCAGCTCACTGCAACCTCTGCCTTCTGGGTTCAAGCGATTCTCCTGCCTCAGCCTCCCGAATAACTGGGACTACAGGCGCGTGCCACCACACCTGACTAATTTTTGTATTTTTAGTAGAGATGAGGTTTCACCATGTTGGCCAGACTGGTCTCGAACTCCTGCCCTCAGGAGATCTGCCTTCCTCGGCCTCCCAAAGTGCTGGGATTACAGGCGTGAGCCACCATGCCTGGCCCTATTTTGAGAATTCTTACAACCCTCTTCAGTTTCTCTTCCTGAAAAGGTAGTGTTTGCATTGGCAGTATTGACGCCAGCCACTCTAATCATGATTTGTTTAATTATGAGTCTCTAAAGAGATAGCTATTAAAAAATGTAGTAGACAGTTGAAAAATAGATCTTATCAAAGGAACATGCCTTTTTAATTGAAATATTAGTGTGTTGAAAGAATCTTGTTTGAATCAGCTTGATATGAAGATTGGAATTACAACATACACTGAAAGCCTTGTCAAAATGGAAGCCTATTGCCAATTATGGTATTTTTAGCTGTTGGATGTGTACTGTTGGCAAACTCTTGGGCAGTTGGTATGTTTATTTTGAGGAAAATGGATTGTCTATCCTAATAATAAAGTAGTAATGCCCATAAGTGTAAATGCTTTACTGCACTTCTGCTGTTACTGTATTTGAATGAAATTCAAACTTATTCTTTTGGCAGTATAAATTTATTTAGTGATTGGGGTGTTACTCTTAAATCTGTTTTGGGCTCTTTTCAAACCTCTTTAACTAAAATGTAGTTCAGAAACCACCTGTGTATTTCAACCCAAAAACAATAATAAGTCAGATGTGGTGGTATGCACCTGTAGTCCCATCTACTCAGAAGGCTGATGGGAGGATCACCTAAGCCCAGGAGCTCAAGACCAGCCTGGGCAACATAGCCGGATAAATAACATAATAACGTTAAATTTGATGCAAAGATGGAATTTCAGAATACCTAGAGCAGTTGTTCCTGACCAAGAATACTCACACTATGAGTTAAATTACTAATGTTATATAGACATTTTAACACATGCACAAAAATAGGAAGTGAGAAATAAACATATTGTTCTGTTATTTTCTTAATTTTGGAGACCCTGAGCCAAGAGGAGTCTTCTGACTAAACTGTTACTAATATTTTGACAATAGAATTAACAATTCTATTTTTGGTAAGAACTTGCAGCTGATATGTGGATTAAGTGCCAACCCAAACATTTTGACATCTGAGCAGGGGTAGAAGGCCTCTTTAAAAAAAAAAAAAAATTAAGGAACCTAACCAGAGAACATGCATGAATATAAAGCCGCATGCACCAAGATAATGGGTTGAGAATCTAGGCATGGTCAAGATTTTCTCAGTAAAAATTTCTGGATCTGGGCCAACACCTCCTCAGAACTAGATCCAGCTGGCTGGCTGGAAAAGAGACAGTAAAGACAGTGATTATTAAAGAGTTCGCTTGAACATTTTGTAAAAGTTGACTCTGTCACCTGAGAACCCTACTTCTTTGAGACATTTCTCCAGGTGGTTTATAGATGTTTTAACTGTAGCCAGATTGACTCAGGAGAATTAGGTCAGTATCACACTGGTCCTGTTCTTGAAGGGATCGTATCATGCTTCCCGTGTCTCCTCCCATCCACAAGATACAAAAATCTCAAATTACTAGCATTAAAGGAAAGGAAGGAGACAGTAAACTTTATTAAGAATATTTTGCATAACATGTAACATTACAAAGGAGATCATAACGATTTACTAATAGCAGGCCAGAAGTATAGAAATTTCTTCTTCAAACTGTATTTGTTTCTCAGGTAGCCTAAGGAGGTGAAAGTCTCTCTTATATATGGAGTAGACTGTTGGAATGTAAGAATTCTTCTTCCTTTCATCTGATGTTCTTTTTCCTTCCAGATCTAAGTTGAACTCAACATTTTACATTCCATCTTTTCTGAAGATTGTCCTACAATTTGGATTTCGACCATGACAAAGACGATTAAAATTTCATTAGCATGAATGCAATTTGTTAAAGCAGACTGATTTGTTTCTAAGGTATTTCTTGTTTTTTAAAAAACTGATAACGCTGAATTATCTTAAGTGAGATGTTAAGCCCACTTTGTTCTTTTAATGTAATGGAGCTTATGGGTAGAAGACCATGTCTACTAATTACAAAAAAAAAAAATGCATTGCTGCTTTTCCTACCGCTTCCAATAAGAGAATGGGTGTTTTGAAGAAATCATTTGTCTTGTCCTCACAGAATACGATTAAGCCCCGGCCTCTTGATTGTATAGAGTCATTGTGTATATTCCAATTACCTAGATATTCCCTTGAGATTTTGATAAAATTTGAGGGAGGCAGAACTCTGCATTTGAAGAAAAAAAAAATTAAGTCTGTTTGTCATATTTAAGTAGCCTGTGGCTATTTTTATACTGATTTTGATATGCGTTCTTTTCATAGTCTCGTATTTTGCCACCATAAACATAAAAAAAAAGTATTTCCAAAATGCAGTTTCAGAACCTGGGTTTTAATAGCAGTTTTGAATTTGTAAGCTTAGTAGTTGCAGAAATTGAACACTAGGTGGCACTCAGTTATCGTAACAGTGGAAGTACTGATATAATTGTTGACTTTTCTTTTACTATGTGTAAGAAATACGCCAAACATGAAAAGATTGTTTTGATCATATGCATGTATGTAGAATATTTTTACAGAGCAGAAAGATTATGTTAGAAGTGTGATTTTTATTTTCAGAAGTCATGTACATGTAAGTAAGCTACAATTTTGAGTGCTTTATAAACACTTAAGATATATATAAATTTTATTAGCAACTTGTAAAAAAAAAAAAACTTGTTGAAAAGCCTTTTTCAACATATCCCTAAACTAAGGGAAGAGGAGGGAATAACAACTCAATGAAAAGATGGTCTCCAATTTCTGAATGGAAAAGCTACAGCTGAGAAATAAAATGTCGTGCTGCAGAATATGTTATACCCTTATTTTGTGTTAAGGATATATTTTATTATGTGAATGGTTTTGGTTTTGTTTTCTGTTTTTGTTTTTTGCTTGTATTGGGAGCTAGCTTTACTGGTAACGTCCTTATTTAGTTTTTAGTGGTCAACTCTAATATAATGAAACTAGGGCTGATCTAGTTAACCCTCACTAGCCAAACTGAAATTGTATGCAACATTAAAAGAAGAGATCCATCATGTAGCTTGTGACACTTTTATTTTATTAGTCACCGGGGAACTTTTCAGTGATGAAAATACACAGGGCAATAAACCTTCACATGGCTTCAAAAGGAAAACAAACAAATCTTCTCTAATCTGCTCTTACTGTAATTTCCTAAGTGTACACCAAACTCTGGATTTAAAGATCTGAGGTACTATAGAACATTAAGTTGAGGAATAGAAATTAAGAGTACATATTCATGGTTTATATTTCTTATTCTGTGGAGTTCCTGAACACATCTAGGTGGAATGCATCTGAGACTAAGGGCTGGTTTTTAATCCTCATCCTCATAAGAAACCAGCCTTGAAGAATTAACAATTGTCTTCATCGGTATTCTAAACCTCCTAAGATATTTAGGCTTCTGTACATAAAAGTGTTTTTGCTAAATTTACAGTATGTATAGATCCTTTCGTATTATTTTACTAAGAATGTTTGAACTTGGCATATTTGATATAGTTCCTGGTAGAAATAGCACAGCTCAAACATTAGTTTTTCTACTTACCTCCTCTAACACATGTGGTTTGTCTGGAGAGTTTCTAAAAATTCAGCTATAACCCCAGTTCATATATTGGCTGATGATTATTCTTGCTGAGGTAAATCTCGAATCATAGTGATTAAAATAGTTGGGGTAAAGTTGTAGCTTATATGCAATACTACTTGGAGGAATTCTTCTAATTTGTATTTAATGTGGAAATTGTATAGTTTCATTGATTTAATCATAAATAATGGAAATGGTCTTCAAGCAGTTTTATTTTTCATTTTTTTGCTTATACACTGATTCCTATAATACAGTGCTATAAGCTATGCACAGAAAGAAAATAAAACATTTGAAATCCAAGAATAATGGTTCTTACTGCTAAGAGGGAGTAATAGTTATTACTAATGATTTTGATGGGGTTGCATTTTTGATGCAATGTTTATTCCACTTGCAGTTAGAATATGAATATGTTTTATCACTAATGCGGCTGAATAACCAAACCAAACATTTGTGTAAAAAAAAAAAAAAAATGCCAAGATTTCATTTTTTGTTGAACATTAAGCATCTAGCCCCTAAAGAGACCGCTTCTTACCGAGCCTGTAAACTATGCATGATGGAAATTCTTGTATTTTATTGAGGAATGGCTGTTGGTTTACTCACCACATCTGTGGAATCATGGCTATAAATGTTTGCTTACAAACTCTTTGTGACTTGTAATTTAACTTAATCTCATCTAATGTAAATATTAGATTATGATGTTCAGTAACATCTTTCATAGGTATAAACTGCTGTCGTTATTGATTTCAGAGTAACTCTGAGTAATCAAATAGGTAAAAGCATGTTTTGAGTAAAATAGCTAGATTTATACTTTTACTTGTATTGTATACAGACTTAACAACAACCGGAATTGACTGGATTAACAGTTAAAGTGTCAGAATGAAAGCGAGGTTTTTTTAATGTTACCTGACTGTCGTAAAGATGAAAATGATTTGTATTGGTGTGAAATGCTTATTTTTATTCTACTTGGTAAGGGTAAGTTTTATTTATCCTCTTTGGACTCCCATAAACTTTTGCACACTGCTTTGTGTTTTTGGTTTACCCTAAACTACCATCCTTTTTATCTTTGCTTTTTTTCTTCCTATTCAGAAAAGAGCAAAATGTGAAAAGACACTAGACTCTCAGGTATAGAGTGAACTGAGCAATTTGGAGGATGTATTGGACTTTGTCCTCTCTTATTCCACCCTCCCAGCCCTCAAAGTTGCTAGGTACTTGTGAGGCAATGTACTGGAGAGGGGAGAGCATGGATCCTGGGGTCAAAGGGACTTTGCCCCCACCCTTCCTTGGCCCTCTACCTGCAGGTGACCACTGGCACATTCTCCTGCTTGTCTCAGCTTCAGGTTCTTCACCTCTAAGATGGGGATGGTGAAAACAGTACCTGTCATGCAGAGTTATTGGGAGGATTGATAATTTAGATGTTTATACATGTAATGTACTTAGAGCAGTGTCTGCCTCTTTTCACTTGATATCCAGTACTATGTAAGATAGAGGATGCATGTCTTCTATATTCTGTATTTCCCATTTCTTTTGCGTGCAGTCTTTGATTCGTACAATAGAAGGAACACGTAGAATGTATATTTGTACATTCATGTCAACAGAGTATTTAAAATTGCTACCAAGCTCATTTAATTCGATATAAGACTAACAGATGAAGCCTCTCATTTGCTTGAAGATATTTTACAAAATACCAACTGCTCTATATTTCTTTAGAGAAAGATTATAGTTACTAATATTGATACCTCTGATAATATTTTATTCTTAAATCTTCAGTGATCCCTTTTACTATAGATTCATGACAGCTAATAAGTACTAACTGACTTAGAGGTGTCCTTTCCCATCATATGGAATGATGTAAAGAAATCAGATACAAACTACTGCAATTAGAAAATAAAATATGAACAACTTTCAACAATGTATACAATTGATTCTTTTCGAACTGTTTATAACATTTTTAACTATTCATGTGATTCTCTTCCAAAAATTTGCTATTTTTAAAAGTTAATTGTGATATATAAGGAAAAGGTATACCTTGTTTTTATTTTTGTCTGTTTTTGGTTGTTTGATCTAAATGAATCCACTTAGCCATATTCCAGATATGGGGTTGCATTTCCTCAGCAAGTGAATTTGTCACAGATCTGTGCTGAAGAAGGCATTTTCTAACGGTAAGTCAATTCAGCAGAGTGACTTCAGATTGCCAAAGTCACATTCAACAGACCTTACTGTATACGATGCAGAGACCTATAGGTGAAGTAAATAAATACTTACACTTCTGGCCGACTTGCCCACTTTTAAAAGCCCAGTCTGTACTGCCATTCCAATCCATTGTTTTGTTCAGTTCACAACTTGATGTTGGTAGATCAGAAAGTAGGGACAAAATCTGAGTCAAGTCCCATTGCTAATTTCTGTGCTGTCTGATACAAAATTAGCTGGACTTGGCAGATTTGACAACATTTAATACATAATTATGATTTTAAACCTGTCTTAGGAATCTAACAATGGGATTTTTTTGTTGTTTTATTCTTGAGACGGAGTCTAACTCTTTCGCCCAGGCTGGAGTGCAGTGGTGCAATCTCAGTTCACTGCAACCTCTGCCTCCCAGGTTCGAGAGATTCTCCCTCCTCAGCCTCCTGAGTAGCTGGGATTACAGGCGCCTGCCACCACACCTGGCTAATTTTTGTATTTTTGGTAGAGACAGGGTTTCACAATGTTGGCAAGACTGGTTTCCAACTCCTGACCTCAAGGGATCCGCCTGCCTCGGCCTCCAAAAGTGCTAGGATTACAGATGTAAGCTACTGCACTCAGCCATTCTTTCATTCATTCATTTAGAGACAGGGTCTTGTTCTGTTGCCCAGGGTGAATGCAATGACACCATATCACAGCTCACTGCAGCATCAACCTCCCTGGCTCAAGTGATCCTCCTACCTCAGCCTCCCAAGCAATGGGGACTACAGGTGTGCACCACCATGCCGGAATGTTTTGTTTTTATTTTTTAGAGATGGGGTCTCACAATTTTGTCCAGGCTGGTCTCCAACACCTGGATGCAAGTGCTCCTCCTACCTTGGCCTCCTAAAGTGCTGATATTACAGGTGTAAGACACTATGCCCGGCCAAAAACCTCTTTTTTGAGACGGAGTTTTGCTCTCGTTGCCCAGGTTGGAGTGCAATGGCGCGATCTCAGCTCTCTGCAACCTTGGCTTCCCGGGTCCAAGCAATTCTCCTGCCTCAGCCTCCCGAGTAGCTATGATTACAGGCATGCGCCAGCATGCCCAGCTAACTGTATTTTTAGTAGAGACGGGGTTTCCCCATGTTGGTCAGGCTGGTCTCAACTCCCGACCACAGGTGATCTCCCCTCCTTGGCCTCTCAAAGTGCTGGAACTACAGGGGTGAGCCACCGTGCCCGGCCATACTAAAGATTTTTGTAGGAAGTTAGTGTAGTGGGAAAAGCCCGGGAAACTCGAAAGTCATTTTCTTTCAAAACTTAAATAATATAAATTACATTATTGGACAGTCTGTCATAATGTTAGGAAAATGTCAGTTTTCTCCAAATTAACCTCTGACTTTAATATAATTACATGTAGTATTACGGCAGGCCTTGGTGGGAGATTGCAAAAACATCCTAAAGTATATTCATTTGGAAATACTGAATTTCAAAGAATTCTAAAAACACTGCCAAGAAGGAATTCAACAGATAAGTTGCACCCTAAGCCATACTAGTAAATAATAGATGCAGTAACAGAAAGATCAGAATAGATAGCTCAGAATCTAGCTCACCTACTATGGGAATTAGATATTGATTTTTTTTAAAGTGGCTTCAAAAATTACTAGGGAAAGGATAGGTAAGCAGGTAGTGCTGACCAAACTACACTTCGGAGAGAAAAGTGGATTTGGATCTTTACCTCACGCTAGTACAGAAAAATTGCTTGAGAGTAAAGCATTTTTTACCTTTTTTTTTTTTTTTTTTTTACTATAAACATGAGGGCAATGGGGAGTATCTTGGGACTAGGGAAGTTTGTATTAAGACTTCTTAAAATGCAAACCATAAGGTGAAAAATTTATGGATTTTATCACTTCGTAACCATCATGAGATCGGATCAAGCAAGAACCATCAATGGATGCTAAATCTAGAGAGAATTTTTGACGAAGAGTAAGTACCTGCATAACCTTAAAGTGCCTCCCCACAGAGTGCTTATTGCAAGAGGAAAACTACCTCTACAGTGGAGGAACAGCCAATGGAGAGAAAATTATTGTATCCATGTTAAACTTACTTAAGTTGGTAATTAACTCTAGTATGTGTAATAGAACATAATCTTAGGAAATACACATGGAAGTACTTGTAACTCTCAAAACAATTGATTAAAAATAGGGCAATATTATAAATGGAGTAAACATGTTAATAGGATTTTGTCATAAAAATTAAGGAAAATTGTACAAATCTTAAAAAGCTTAGTTGGCTAGGATAAAATATTTGCAACATTTAAACCGGAAATTATCTAGAATACAAGAAACTCCTGGAAATCAACCAGAGTAGCCCAGTGGAAAGGTGGGCAAGGATTGAACAAGCAATTTACAGAAGGGTAAACCAGATAGAATGGCTAATCGTTTTGTGTAGATCTTGAGAACAGTGCCAAGCGAGGAAAAACAAATAGAATGATAGCTTTTATGTAGTATAATTTATATACATTTAAAATACATGCATATCTTCACAACAGTATTTCAAAACTGCAGCTGCAAAGATATCAGAGGAGGTGTTTATAATTAGGGAGAAGAATGGAAAGTAAAAAGACCCCAAAAATAGAATAAAAGTAGAGAGGGATGCTGCACACACACGTCCATGAGCTCAAGAGTTGGATGGATTACACTCACCAAAGGTCCCTAAGATAAAGAAGGAGAAAGTGACAGCTCCCATGCTCTTATTTGGCTTAATCTCTGTGTTCAGTTTTCATGACAGCTCAGGGTACCAGCCCCAACCTGCTCACTCTCCTACTCATTTATTTTTAAACTTCGCTGGCTTTCTCACCACACTCAAACCCTACTCCCGGCACACGTTTGGGCGTGTCAGGAACACGTTCATCACAAATTTTTTTTGTGCCACAAAGGGACTGTTACCCAGCTTTGGCCAAGAGTAAAGGTGCCCATTCCTGAGTTTCAGCTTCACATTAAAAAAAATTAGGTATAATTAAGAGGCCATAAAATTCACCCGCTTAAAATGTACGATTCAATAGTTTTTAGTATACTTAGTTATGCACTCACCATAATCCTGGAACATTTTCATCCAAAAAAGAAAACCTGTACCCATTATTCAGCTTCATTTTTAATCGTGTGCATCTCCCCCCAGGGGTGGTAATGAAACGTTCAGGCTCGTCACCTTCCAACAAGAAAAACGTGCAGCCTGGGGCTCCATGGGAACGGGTTATCACTTGGCAGGCCTGGGTAAACAGGAGGCTTGAGCTGGCCCTGCCAAGATGTCTTTTTCAATGTTTTTGAAAAGATAGTAAATGTACATGGCAGTGGTAAAAGTGCCTACTTGGGAGGCAACACGTTTAGCAGTTTCTTCTGTGTCTTCTCGGAGAGATCCTCCCCACAGAGGTTTTTTGTTTTGTTTTGCTTTTGAGACAAGGTCTCTGTTGCTCAGGCTGGAGTGCAGTGGCGTGATCATGGCTCACTGCAGCCTCAACCTCCCAGGCTCAAGCGATCCTCCCGCCTCAGCCTCCCGAGTTAGCTGGGACCACGGAAGCGTCGCCATGCCCAGCTAATTTTTAAAATTTTTTTGTAGAGACGGGGGTCTCGAACTCCTTAGCTCAATCCGCCCGCATCAGCCTCCCAAAGTGTTGGGATTACAGGCGTGAGCCACCACGCCCGGCCTCATGGAGGTTTCAGTCAGCATTATTTACGCCTCAGAAGAGAAAACAAATTGGCTGCGGAGTGGGGTGTGGTTGAAAGGCCTAGGTCGGCCCATGGCGCGTGCCGCTGCCTTTTCGTTGAAGGTCGACTCCAATAACCTGCTGCTGTCCCTCTCTGGGTGACTGCACGCTGAGGGTGGGGCGTCACTAAACACTGATTACCCGTGCGCCTCGAAAACTGGAACCTAACTGTGCTTGGAGTGTGGGTCCTCCGGCGTCTGCACGGGTGGCACTGGCCCAACTGGAACCCACCTGTGGGCCTAGCCAGAAATTGTTTCCAAGGCTGCATTGCTGAGTTTGCATGCAGACACCCAGTGTGTGTAAACGTGTGCGTACTGAGTGAGCATGTATGTGCCCGTTGTGTGCTCTGTGTTCACATTGTGTGAGGATGTGTGCACGGTGTGTGAGAAACTGCACCCCACATCTATACATGCTTTGAGTGTGTATCTGCACTGTGTGAGAAGGTGCATTTATGCTGGGTGTGCACATTGTGTGTGCATGTTGCGTGTAAGCATCGTATGAAGAACTGTGTGCGTACGCACGCCTTCTGTGTGTGCACTGTGTACAGCAGTGTGTAAGGACGTGTGCACGCCCGTACGCGCTGTGTGAGGACTGTTGTGCACATTGCATGCACACGCTATGCGCGCTCGCCGTGTGAGAACCGCTGCGCATATCGCACAAGCACGCCCTGCGTGCGCCGTGCGTGAGACCCGGTGCGCCTATCGCACGTGCACGCCCTGCGTGCGCTGTGCGTGAACTGGTGCGCCTTTCGCACGTGCACGCCCTGCGTGCGCCGTGCGTGAACCGGTGCGCCTATCGCACGTGCACGCCCTGCGTGCGCTCTGCGTGGGAACCGGTGCGCTTATCGCACGTGCACGCCCTGCGCGCGCGCTGCGTGAGGACGCGTGCGCATGCGGACGCGCGCGGGTTCGGTGCGGCGCGGCGGGCTTGGCAGTGCGCCTGTGCGGCCGGCGCATCCCGATGGAGCGCGGCGGCGGCTTCGGGACGGGATACCGGCCTGAGGGGACTGCGCGGGGAACCTCTCTCCCAGGGAAGATCGCAGAACCCGGAACGGTGCGGACCTCTCAACCCAACTACAGGCCTCAAGGTATCATCCCCAGAGTGTGGCGGGCGCCCGAGGGCTTCGGGTTCCTGTGGGGGTGGGGGGAGCGGGCCCGACGGCCCAGGGCAACGGTCCTCGAGCGTGGGGGGAAGGGGCACGGCGCAGAGCTGAGATGAATACCCTTTCCCGGGGGGTTCTTTCTTGGGGCGACCTGGGTGAGTGGGTACACATGGGGGGTGGCTTAGGGTGGGCGGCAGGTGTGTTTGGGATGGAGGTGCCTGAGGGGCTGCTGGGGGTCCAGTCCTCGTCCTCGAGGAGCAGCCGGCATGGGGGTCGTTAGGGTAAACCGAGCGGGCTTCTGGGGTTGCCCCGGCCTCCGCGCGCGCCCTGCGTTCTGGGAAATGCGCCGCTGCAGCCCGCGGGGAAGGTGGCCCAGCTTCGCGCCTCTTGGCGTTCCCAGGGGGCAAAATCGGCGTGTCACCCGTTGGCAGAGGCAGATTAGCCTGGGCAGCCAGGCGTCTGCCCAGGACCGGGTGCTCCTCCCGCCCGGATGCGTTCCCTGTGGTCTCGGGTACGCTGCTCAGGTGACCCAGCCGCGGCCCCCTCTCGAGGCAGCGGGGCAAACAAGGTTCTCAGCCCTGGAGGCTGCAGATGCTGGAAGCCATGGAGGGCTGGTCCCTGGCTGCCCAGAAGCCAGCGAGGCAGCGGGGGAGACTGTGAGGACATTTGGCAGGATTTTAGATAAGCAGGTCTGATGCTAACGTTCTGTAAAGTGGTTGCAGGTAGTGTGGGGGTGTAAGCAGCATGGAAACCGATTTCATGCTGTTTTTCCTGAAACACCTTTTTTCTTTATTTTTAGTTAATAATGGAGGCTATTTTTAAAACATTTTTTACTGCAGTCTAACATGCATTAAAAAAACCGCACAAAACTTTGATTCGATGAATTATCACATAGTGGAGATGGGAGTATTTTATATATGATGGGCCAAGAAAAAAAGAAATCAAAAGAAATGTTCTTAAAATATGCTTTTTCACGGGGTTGTGGGGGCGAGGGGTATTTTCTGATTGGGCCTTCAGTTGCATCATTCATAGAAGGAGGAGATAGCTTAAATCATTTCCAGTTTGTGTTTTTCATTATGCTTTTTTAAAGGCAGAATTCATTAACTGTCACAGGATAACGTTATAACTACCTTTGAAATGTGTGCTTTTGTTTTTATCCTTTTTGCTTGAAACACTCAAGCTGCATCTGCTAGGGAAGAACCTGGAAACTACCCACCAGAACGACCCTCCCTGGCAGAGGCGACCTTGTATAATAAAACATTGAAAAGGAGAGGATGTTTCAGTTTGCATTTTTATTTGGTTGAGAGCTTAAATAATAGTTTATTTCGATGTTTTGTTGTACTCGTGAGAGGTGAGGAGGGGCGGTACGATTGGGCCTTCGTTGTATCTTGGATTTTATTCGAATAAAGGGGATTTTTTTTTTTTTAATGGAAACAAAATTAGGGGAAGGGGAGGAGGTACTTTTGCGGGGGAGATTCTTAATAAGTTCTGTTTGGAAACTATTGTAGAATCATTTAATGCACTCTTCTGATATTAAGATTAGCTTAAGACTATCTTCCTTCGTTTGAAATTGGAAATGTAGAAAAACATGCTGTGTAAAGGTTTAAAATGTGAAATAAACACCTGTGTGCATTAAGGTTGGTATGGTAAAATTGGAATGTTCAATTTAGGTGCCAGGTGATACCACGATTTGTTCTTTGGGGGAGTTAGCAAGGCCGAGTACTTAAAGTCTCCTTAGAAAGATTATGATTTTGAGGTTTTATAATAATCTGTCCTGGATACTGATCATTCTTGGTTACCCAGGCCTTTAGCATTTGGGACCCATTCCTAATGAGACTTAACCTGCTTTTCTAGAGAGTCAGCCATTGTTCCTAAGCTTGGGCTGGGTGCTGTGAAGGCCGCAAGACAGAAAGACCTGAGATGTTTAGGCTGTTCAACAATTTTGTGTTGCACAGTTGGGGGATATGAGTTGGCAAGTGGTTTTCCTGGGAGCTGTTGTAAAAGACAGCAGGGAAATACCGCTGGTGGTTTCGTCTAGCAACAGGTTCTTCCGATATTGAAATCCTGTGCATGTTCCCATTACCCCCCAGTGATGCCTTCTTTCTTTCCTTTTAATTACCTCTGAATAGAAATTACCAAATCTGTTCATTTTAGTGTTTGTCTGATACACATAGTATAACAAATGAGCAAGTGCTTGTTTCAGTCTGCTTAAAAACCTTTAACCAGCAGATAGAATCACTAGATCTCTACCATAACGTCGGACAGCATCACTGTCACACAGACCCTGTGTCCCCCTCAGACTGAAATACTCCCTTCTCCCATTTTTCCTTCAGGAATTCACTTCCTCTAGGTTCTCTCAGTCAGAATTAATGAACTTCCTCCTGTCTGTGCCTGCAGTACCTCCAGCCAAGCACTCTTCCTCTGCCTGTATTATATTAACCTTCATGCTCCTCTAGGCAGATGCTCATTGGGTATCTACTGTATGCCGGACTCTGCTGGCCATTGCTGTTACTAAAGCTGAGTAGATTGAGATCCAGACTGCCTGGGTATGAATGTCACCACTCTCTTCTTACTGTGTAATTTTGGGGAAGTTATTTGACATCTATGAGCTTCAGTTTTCTCTCATTTAAAATGGGCTTTAGAAGCAGTTGTGAAGTATATCACACTTGCTGGATGCAGTGGCTGACCTGTAATCCCAGCATTTTGGGAGGCTGAGGCAGAAGGATCGATTGAGCCTAGGAGTTCAAGACCAGCCAGGGCAACAAAGTGAGACCCTATCTCTAGAAAAAAAAAAAAAAAAAAAACAGTTGAGTGTAGTGGCACATGCCTGTAATCCCAGCTACTCAGGAGACTGAGGTGGGAGGATCACTTGAGCCCTGGAGGTTGAGGCTGCAATGAGCCATGATGGCCACTGCACACCAGCCTGGGCAAAAGAGTGAGACTCTTGTTACACACACACACACACACACACACACACAAATAAGGGGGCGGGAGTTGCTGAAGAACAATGCTGGGAGACAGAGTACTGTCTTGAGGATGAAGGAATTAATGTCTGTAAAGTAGGCCTGACACACAAGTACCCAAGCTGGTGCATTTCCTCTATTGGATCATTAGCTTGAGAGCAAGGCCTGGGTCCAGGTTATAGGTACCTCTCTCAGTGCTGCCTGGTGCAGGAGGTGACTGTATGGTCATCCTACCCCTCCTTAGGGTTTTTGTGTACAGTAGGTCTCTGACCATTGTTTCCCAATCGCATCATGCTGGGAGCAGATACACTGGGTTGAGTGCTGATAAATCACTGATGAGTTGTATTAAAGAAATGTGTTGGTGGAGAAGTTTGAGATAATGGAACTGTAAAGCATGTTTCTTGAGGCCCATTGAGTTTTCCGGTGCATTCTACAGATAAATACTGTTATTTAAAATTTTTTTTATTTTTTATTTTAATAGCTTTTGGGGTACAAGTGGTTTTGGGTTACATGGATGAATTGTATAGTGGTGAAATCTCAGTTTATTGTGTCCCAGTCACCTGAGTAGTGTACATTATTTATTGAATTAAACTCCTTTGTCCCTTGTTCCCTAGGAAGGAGGGAATTGCTTTGCTGTAAGATGGCATTTCTTCATGTCCTTCCATCTGCATATCTTCATCCCCTGCCCTGGAGAATGAGAATGTAGAGGTACAAACTGGAAGTTCAGGATAACCTGCCTCAGGGGTTCACAGTAGGGTGGGGGGCCGGACACGATGGCTCAGGCCTGTAATCACAGCACTTTGATTTTTCTTTTTCTTTCTTTCAAATCCTTTCTTTTCTTTCTTTCTTTTTAAATGAAGTCTCACTCTGTTGTCCAGGCTGGAGTGCAGTGGCGCAGTCTCAGCTCACTGCAACTTCTGCGCCACCATGCCCAGGATCCCGGCACTTTGGGAGGCCAAGGCAGGTGGATCAAATTGAGGTCAGGAGTTTGAGACCAGTCTGGCCAACATGGTGAAACCCTATCTCTACTGAAAATACAAACATTAGCTGGGCCCGGTGGCACACGCTTGTAATCCTAGCTACTTGGGAGGCTGAGGCATAGTATCGCTTGAACCCAGGAAGCGGAGGGTGCAGTGAGCTGACATCGTGCCACTGTACTCCAGCCTGGGTGACAGAGCAGGACTCTGTCTTGAAAGAAAAACAAAATAGGGTGGGGCCCAGAGACAGAGAGTAGATGGTTATTGGAGGCTGGGAAGGGTAGTGGGGGGTGGGAGGGAGGTAGGGATGGTTAATGGGTATAAAAAAATAGAATGAATTAATAAGACCTAGTATTTGATAGCACAACAGGGTAATTATAGTCAATACTAATTTAATTGTACATTTAAAAATAACTAATAGTATGATTGGACTGTTTGTAACACAAAGGATAAATGGTTGAGGGGGATGGCTAACCCATTTTGCATGATGTGATTATTTCACATTGCATGCCTGTACCAAAACATCTCATGTACCCCAGAAATATATGCACCTGCTACCTACTATGTAGCCACAAAAATTAAAAATTATAAAATAAAAAAGAAAAGTAGGGTGGGCCCGAGTAGCAAAGGTGTTGGGTCCCCAAGAAATCGGAGTTCTTCATCCTTTTTCAAAGTTGTGTTTAAAACCATTCTTGAACGCTTTAATCCTAAAATTGTTCAGATCGCCGGGCACGGTGGCTCACACCTGTAATTCCAGCACTTTGGGAGGCCGAGGCGGGTGGATCACGAGGTCAGGAGTTCAAGACCAGGCTGGCCAAGGTGGTAAACCCCCATCTCTACTAAAAATACAAAAATTAGCCAGGTGTGGTGGCAGGCGCCTGTAATCCCAGCTACTCGGGAGGCCAAGGCAGGGACTTGCTGGAACCCGGGAGGCGGAGGTTGCAGTGAGCCAAGATTGCACCACTGCACTCTAGCCCGGGAGACAGAGTGAGACTCCCATCTAAAAACAAAACAAAAAACCAAAAAGCTGTTCAGATAAGGAAGAACAAGAGAACAAGTTGAGTTTGTGCCTCTAGAGTCTCTTTGGTAGTGGGAAGGACCACAAACTTCCTAGAAAGTTGTATTTGGTTTGTGGCTCCTGGCTTTATTTACTGATGGCAGCATAGGACTTGGATTTAGCAGGACCTTCAGGGCAAACTGCTGAAAGTCTTTGTGATTTCCCTTCTGATATCCTAGCCATGGTGACATAGCTGCTCAGAGTCTGTCATGTCTAACCCTGCTTCTTCTCCAACGTGAAAGGATGTTTTCCTCTCTTTCAGGTGCTCCATCTTCTGCAGTGGCTAGTGTTTTGAAAGAACACTTTGTCTTCTTGTAGTAATTACATTGATTGACTTACAAAACAGAAGGATTCACAAGGTTGATTTGGGCAAGGGAGAGATGGAGATTTCTGGGGGCTGTTGGTAAATATCCTGGTGGGTCTTGTTGAGAGGATTTAATGAGATATATTGGCTGGTGATACAGTGATACTGCCTGGTGTTAGGGGGCTGTTTATGTGCTAAGTTGGCTCTGGCAGCGGTTCCAGGATTTGAAAACTTTCCATGGCCCTGCCCTCCGGCCTCTTTTGAAAGGAATTTCACCAGAAGAAGGAAGAGGGGGTGGTAGAGTGCAGCTGCCCTTAGGGAGGGAGTATCCACTGTCCACCTCACATCTGAGTTGGCCACATTTAAATGTGGAGTTTACTGTCTTGGCATCTGAGGCTCTGGGACTGATTAGGCCTTGGGATCCCGTCTCATCTGCCTCTGAGGTCAGTCTGAATGCAAGCCCCGATCTGCTTTTCTGTTGGGAAGCATTTGTTTTCCTCTTGCCTAGAACTTTTTTTCTGTTTTTAAAAGCCTCGTGATTAGCAGAGTTTGGGTTGTCATTTAAGTGGAAGGAAAACGGGTATGAGTGAGCCACATGCATGCAACGCATTTGAGGGAACAGCAATTTTGCCAAATGCCTGAGATCCTTGGAATGACAGGGTCTGTCCCCAGGGCGTCTAGCTTCTGACCGGTGCTGGGTTCGTTCACCACCTAAAAAGACTTGCTTTTCCTCTCAGTGCCAAATAGGTTGGTGCCTTGCAGCCCCCAGGCAACCCTTTGGAATGTTCCTTGCTCCTTTGTCATCTCACCCTCTTCATCCCTCCCACCCTCTGTGTTTCTGTAATAACAGCTTTATGGCTGGTCGTGGTGGTTCACACCTGTAATCCTAGCACTTCAGGAGGCCGAGGCCCACAGATAGCTTGCACTCAGGAGTTCAAGAGCAGCCTGGGCAACTTGGCAAAACACAGTCTCCATAAAAAAAATACAAAACATTAGCTGGGCCTGGTGGCACATACCTATAGTCTTAACTGCTTTAGGGGCTGAGGTGGGAAGATTGCTTGAGCCCATGGGGTCGAGGCTGCAGTGAGCTGAGATTATGCCACTTCACTCCAGCCTGGGTGACAAAGTGAGAGCCTGACTCAAAAATAAAAATAAACAGCTTTATCATCTCTATAAAATTCATATGCCATATAGTCTACCCACATAAAATACACAAATCAATGGTTTTTAGTATATTCACAGAGTTGTGCAGCCATCACCACAATCAATTTTAGAACATGTTCACCACCCCACAAAGAATCCCCATATTCATTAACATTCTTCATTCCCCTTGGCCTCACAACCACTGATCTGTCTATATAGAGACCTCGAGACTTCTGCTGGGACAGTCTTCAGCCTTTGGTGCAGACACGCGTTGCAATTGCCTAGAAGTCTGTGGGTGGGTCTTCATGCATTAGAGGTTTAGAAACCAGTATTCTGCATACTCTGTCCTTCAGGTCCAAGACGCGCTTTTACCCTGAAGCCTTGCCTTTTCACCTCCTGTGCATTCCCACTCCGCAGGGCCTGCAAAGCGCTCAGAACCTGAATGTAACATACATAGCAGTCTGCAGTAATAATATACTGCACATGTTCATTTTAGCTTCCCAGACAGTAATGGCCACTAATTGTTGAGCACTTTTGTGCCAAGTGTCAGTATAAGCACTTATACATTATTTTACTTTCATCCTCACAATCACTTTATATTCTTTTTGTCATTTCAGAGACGTTTCAGTTATCTATTACCGTGTAACAAACCACTCAAAAACTTATTTCTCATAGTTCTAGGGGTTGCCTCAGCTCATTGGAGAAGTTCTGCTGCTCCATTTGGGGTCACCGGGAGTCACTCATGCTGGTGCAGTCTACTGGTCTGCTATGAGCTCAGTTGGACTTGAAATGTCCAAGATGGTCTCTCATTGTCCGGGTACCTAATCACAGGGAGTCTGTCCTGGACTTTCTAACAGTGTGGCTGCTGTGCTTCGAATGAGGAAGCAGAAGTTGCCAGTTCTCTTAAGGCCTGCATTTAGAAGTCCCAGAATGTCATTTTTGCTGTGTTCAGTGGTCAAAGCTTAGTCCCAAGGCCAGCCTAGATTCAAGGGGAGAGGAAATAGACTCCACCTCTTGATGTGAGGACAGCATGCACCTACTGGGAAAGGAGAAATTGTTAGTGGCCCTTTTGGAGAATATCTTCTGTAATAGGTAAGTACAGTCGTTCCTTGGTATCCGTTGGGGATTGGTTCCAGCACCTTTCCAGGACACCAAAAATCAAGGATACCCAAGTCCCTGATATAAAATGGTGTAGTGTTTGCATGTAACCTATGCACATCCTCCCTTATACTTTTTTTTTTTTTTTGAAACAGTGTCTCACTTTGTTACCCAGGCTGCAGTACAGTAGCACGATCTCAGCTCACTGCAGCCTTGACCTCCCAGGTTCAAGCAATCCTCCCACCTCAGCCCCTCCAAGGAGCTGGGACTGCAGGCATACACCACTATGTATGGCTCATTTTTGTTTTGGTTTTGGTTTTTTTGAGACCGAGTCTCACTCTGTCACCCAGGCTGGAGTGCAGTGGCACGATCTCTGCTCTCTGCAACCTCTTGCTTCCTGGGTTCAAGTGATTCTCCTGCCTCAGCCTCCCAAGTAGCTGGGACTACAGGCACGCACTACCACACTTGGTTAATTTTTTTGTATTTTTAGTAGAGATCGGGTTTCACCATGTTGGCCAGGCTGGTCTTGAACTCCTGACCTCAAGTGATCTGCCCACCTTGGCCTCCCAAAGTGCTGGGATTACAGGCGTGAACCACCGTGCCCCTCCCTCCCTTACACTTTAAATCATCTCTGGGTTACTGATAATACCTAATAAATGTAAATGCTATGTAAATAGGTGCTATACTGTGTTGTTTGGGGAATAATGACCAAAAAAAAAAAGTCTGTACATGTTCAGTACAGGTGCAACCATCCATTTTATTTTATCTGAGTATCTGAATATTTCTTTCTTTCTTTTTTCTTTTTAAGATGGAGTCTCTGTTGCCCAGGCTGGAGTGCAGTGGCACAATCTCGGCTCGCTGCAACCCACTGCCTCCTGTGTTCAAGCGATTCTCCTACCTTTGCCTCCCAAGTAGCTGAGATTACAGGCACCTGCCACCACAACCGGCTAATTGTTGTATTTTTAGTAGAGATGGGGTTTCACCATGTTGGCCAGGCTGGTCTCGAACTCCTGACCTCAGGTGATCCACCTCCCAAAGTGCTGGGATTACAGGCATGAGCCACCACGCCCAGCCTTAATCTGAATATTTTTAGTCTGTGGTTGGTTGAATCCTTGGGTATGGAACCCTTGAATACAGAGGATTGATTATATGTTTTAATTAAGAAAGGTTATGTATTCAGCCAGAGGTGAGAGATTAAAAAAAGAAGAAAGGTTAAGATATTTGCCCAAGGGCACACAGTAAGTGGCAAACCAGGCCTCACACCCAAGTGTGTTTGACTTCAGAGCTAAGGAAATTTTTTTTTTTTTGAAATGGAGTCTCGTTCTGTTGCCCAGGCTGGAGTGCAGTGGCATGATCTTGGCTCACTGCAACCTCTGCCTCCCGGGTTCAAGCGATTCTTCTGCCTCAGCCTCTTGAGTAGGTGGGACTACAGGTGTGTACTACCATGCCTGGCTAATTTTTGTATTTTTAGTAAAGATGGGGTTTTACCATGTTGGCCAGGCTGGTCTCGAACTCCTGGCCTTGTGGTCCACCTGCCTTGGCCTCCTCAAGTGCTGGGATTACAGGCGTGAGCCACCACGACTGGCCCAGAGCTGAGAATTTTTAACCTCCTGTGCCACTGTGCCTCCACGGATGGATAATAAACTCCTTTTGCACGTGAGCTGTGTCTCCCACATCTGCTATACCCCTCTGAGGATCTAGCTCAGTACTCTCTAGCCACATATTACAAAGATCTTGTATGTCTTTTACTTAGTATACAGTTGTTTTTCTCCCCAAAGGTGATGGGGATCTCATTTCTTAGAATTTACAGCAAAAATATTATTAAAATGCTTAGAGGAAGAGAAGTTCCATTTAATGAAATTTCCTAGTTTACCAGGAATGAACCCCCCATCCGCCCTGTGCCCACCGTTATTGTTAAGGATCTGAAGATATCCTTAATTGGCTTCCTGCCTTAGGACACTGTGTTGGGTGTGCTTGAGGCTCTTGCTGTAACTCCGGTCATTGCTCTGGAAGGACTCTGGAAGATTCTCTGATACTCTAGGCTAGTGTGTCTCAAACTAACTGTAAAGGAGCAGTTTTTTTGTTTGTTTTGTTGTTGTTGTTTTGTTTTTGTTTTGTAAATTTCCAATCTGCTGTTGACCAATACCTTGGTAAAACACAGTAAAGAAAATTATATGACAGACATGGAAAATACAAGTCCCAATTTTTAAATAGCAGGTTAGGTTAAATATTAGATTTAAAGAGCTCATTAAGTAACAAAATATTCTGTCCAGTTGCTGTAAATGTTTCTAAATGCATGCTCTCAGCGAGGTGCAGTGGCTCACACCTGTAATCCCAGCACTTTGGGAGGCTAAGGCAGGCAGATGACATGAGGTCAGGAGTTCAAGACCAGCCTGGGCAATATGGCAAAACCCCATCTCTACTAAAAATACAAAAATTAGCCGGGTGTGGTGGCGCGTGCCTGTAGTCCCAGCTACTTGGGAAGTGGAGGCACGAAAATCGCTTGAACTGGGGAGGCGGAAGTTGCAGTGAGCTGAGATGGCGCCACGGTACTCCAGCCTGGGCGACAGAGTGAGACTCTGTCTCAAAAAAAAAAAAGAAGAAGCATGCTCTCAATGTATGCCTTTATTCTTTATTGCAGACTGATAATGATTAATAAAGAGATTGTGCTCCCTCCCCACAGCCCCATCAAGGTTAGGCTGCTCAGGGTTTCCTGAAAAAAAAAAAAAAAAAAAAAAACCTAAAAAAGAGACACTAGCACCTGTCCACTGGACACACTTTGAATAGCTCTGCTCTGGGCCAGCATTTCCCAAAGGGTGTAGTACATAAGACGGTTTTAGATTGCATGTGGACAAACTTATCTTTTTAACTTTAGGTTAATAGGTCTGTTGATTCTTCAATTTATTTCAAAACTACAACTAGTACATCACACTATAGTTTCTGAATATTTTCGGAATGAGTAAAAAGTGAAAAAAATACAGAAACTAAGCAAAAATAAGTCAATTTAAAGAAAAAGACTATCCACTGGGCCTGGTGTCTAGGAAAAAAATTTTAAAAAGAAAAAGAGCAAATAATAGAAGTCAGTGGTGGCTAATACAAATAGGATGCTAGCCATATATGTAATCTTAATTTCTCCAGTGGACACATTAAAAAAAAGAAAAACAGGCGAAATTAATATAATACAGCTTATTTAGCCTAGTATATTCCAAAACATTGTCTTTCAGCATGTAATTAATTAATTAATTTGGGGGGGGGGCGGGAAACAGAGTCTCTGTCTATCCCCCAGGCTGGAGTGCAGTGGCGTGATCTCAGCTCACTGCAACTTCTACCTCCCCGGTTCAAACGGTTCTTATGCCTTAACCTCCCAAGTAGCTGGAATCATAGGCACGTGACACCACGCCTAGCTAATTTTTGTATTTTTAGTAGAGACAGGGTTTCACCATGTTGGCCAGGCTGGTCTCGAACTCCTGACCTCAAGTGATCCACCTGCCTTGGCCTCCCAAAGTGCTGGGATTACAGGTTTGAGCCACCGCGCCCAGCCCCTTCATCCTCTTATATACCAAGTTCTCTCCCTTAACCACACTTTGCTTCCTCAAAGTAGGTAAAATTTGGCAAAACAACCAACCAACCCCGGCTTCCCCTGTGTGAAACTAGGTCCTTCACAGTCCTCTCCAAGGATGAGCATTCCTTCTCTCTCTGCTCAGAGAACCAGACAGCACATTAGATTTCATCATCTTCCCCACCGCCCTCTGCTGTGGGCTACCCTGAGCCTGCCGCCCTTGCTGTCAGTACTAAACCTCCAAAGTTCATCAGCTCTTTGTGTAGTCTGTTTGTTTTTTTTTTCTTTCTCTGTGTGCAGTCCTTTTTTTTTCTTTGTAGAGGCAGGGTTTCGCTCTGTTGCCCAGGTTGGAGTGCAGTGCTGCCATCACAGCTCACTGCAGCCCCAACCTCTCAGGCTCAAGCGATCCTCCCACCTCATCTCCCAAGTAGCCAGGACCACAGTGAGTGCCACCATGCCTGGATCATTTTTGAATTTTTTTTTTTTTTAATAGAGACAGGTCTCATGCTGGGATTACAGGCATGAGCCACCTCACCTAGCCTCAGCATGTAATTAATATTAAGCATTATTAATGAGATACTTGGCATTCTTTGCAGCAAGTCTTTGAAATTCCGTGTGTATTTTACACTTCTGGTGTGTCTCCATTTGGACTGTTTGCGTTTCACGTGCTCAATAGCCAGCTGTGGCTGGTGGCTACTGTATTGGACTGCACTGACCTAGAACATTTCCATCGCGCAGGGAGTTTTGTGGTCCACATTGAGTCTCATGGTGACTAAGTATTCAGTGTGATGACTATGCTGTCGAGTATGGTGTGAAACACAGTATGTGTGCTGTGGTAGTGAGTCCAGCTTGGATCTCTTCTGCATGGATGTAGAGGAAATGGAAACACACTTTGATGAAATGGGCTCCCTGATATGAGGCAAAGCAGGCCCGGATCCCCAGGCTTTCAAAAGGATAACCTGATTTTGCTTTCCCCAGCCTGGGTGAAGGGAGTGCACCGAGGCTGTGACTAGTGGGTCCTCACACAGATCATTGTCTTGGGGACCTGATAGACTGTGGAAAGGGGATGGATTTGGCTTTATGGGAATTATTAAGCTGTTATCGAGGAAAAGTGCTAAGGTTTGAATGTCCATTCCAAAACTCATGTCAAAATCGCCATTGTGATGGCATTAGGAGATGGGACCTTTAAGAAGTGAGTCGGCCATGGGGCTCTGCCTTCATGAATGGATTATTGTTGAAAGTGGATTCGGTTTGGCCCCCATTTGCTCTCTCTGTATCATGGGCTTGCTTGCCCTTCTGCCATGTTTTGATGCAAGAAGAAGGCCCTCACCAGATGCCAAGCAGATGCTGACACCACCAGCATCCAGAATTGTAAGCCAAGTAAATTTCTGTTTGTTGTAAGTGACCCAGTCTGTGGTATTCTGTTATAGCCACTGAAAACAGACTAAGACAGAAAGCATAGTATTGAAAAACATGGAACCATAACTGTGGGAGGAGAGAGCTGTATTAGCCAGCTTAGGATCTCCTGGGTTTGGTGTTGGGGTCGGGATAAGGAATCCCTGCTGCTGGGTAGGGTCTGCTGAGTTGGGATTCTATGGGCTCTGTGAGGTTAGATCTGGTCATATCCCCTAGCTGGTGTCATGTCTTCCTAGTGCCTTGTCCACAGAAGCCACTTGCTGATTCTGACCAACAGGTACTGAATGACTGGTAGGACAGATGCCCTAACTCTGGGAACCACACTGTTAAACAGGAAAGTTCCAGTGTATCTGGGCTGATTCTGCCCCCATCTTTCTAGGTTTGATGTGAAAGAGCTACCATTAGTTACAGATGGCTTTAGTGGACTGATTACCCAGCACCTGCTTCAGGGCCTGCAGGATGAGCCCCTTCCCAGACCAGCCTGTCTCCTTCCTGAGCAGTTGGTCTGTCTTCACCATTGGACACTGATTCCTTCAGAATTGACTCTTGGTTTAGCAACTCAACCAGTGTGGTACTCTGGTCGCTATGGTAGATGTATGGGATTAACTTCCTTTTCAGCTCCATTTTTTATCCCTACCCTTGTTTTTCTCTTTCTCTCCTACTTTCTGTATTTATTTCTACTGTATTTTATATAAGCAGTCTTAATCCTTTCTGGAAGGAGGGAGGGAGGGCAGGAAATGTCTTTGCAACTGGAGTCTTACCAGGCACCTGCAGCCCTTTATTAAGCAGTGCTCTATGTCCCTGTTTCAGAACAGCACCTTAAAATGTGCTATTAACTTGAAGTAACCATCTGAATCGTAAACTGGACAAAACCGAATCTCCTGCTGTGCTTATTCTTAAAAACAGCCCCCCATGGGGTTCGTGTATGTTCTCTTTCTTCAGTACCTAGCACATTTTCAGCACTACACTTACCAGAGGGAAAGTGTATTGTTCATGGGGATAGCATCACCTGTTAGCAGGTTTTGCTCTTTTTTACTCTATTAATTGTATTTGTTTAGTTTTCTTGATCACTAGTCAGGGGTGACAATGGGTGGTGAAATATTGTGACAACCTTCAGTGGAAAATTTCCTTGTACCTGGGTAATTTTTTCCCCCAGTGGAGATGTGTGTTATGAATAAAATTTAGCATTGATCATTTTCATTAGCTAGGTAACAAATATTTTTAAGCAGTTGTAGCTGTGTCTACAGACCAAAAACTCTTTTTAAAAAATCACTAATTCTAGGCTGGGCATGGTGGCTTATGCCTGTAATCCCAGCACTTTGGGAGGCCGAGGCGGGTGGATCACCTGAGGTCAGAAGTTCAAGACCAGCCTGGCCAACATGGTGAAACCCCCTCTCCACTAAAAATACAAAAATTAGCCAGGTGTGGTAACGCACACCTGTAATCCCAGCTCCTTGGGAGGCTGAAGCAGGAGAATCGCTTAAACCTGGGAGATGGAGGTTGCATTGAACTGAGGTTGCGCCACTGTACTCCAGCCTGGGTGACATAGTGAGACTCCATCTCAAAAAAATAATAAATAAAAATTAAAAATTATGAATTTTAATTGCCATTTTCTTACTGCAAAACATGTTCCTGCTCTCCCTTTTTCCTCTCCTCACCCACCTAAATTTCCACTTCACTTGATTTTACTTTTGTCAGTCACAAATTTTTTTTCTGAAGAATAATTGCTGCTGCTTTTTTTTTTTTTTTTTTTTTTTTTTT
>NC_045456.1:3366951-3411472 GCF_002776525.5 Piliocolobus tephrosceles
TTTTTTTTTTTTTTTTTTTTTTTTTTTTGAGACGGAGTCTCGCTATGTTGCCCAGGCTGGAGTGCAGTGGCCGGATCTCAGCTCACTGCAAGCTTTGCCTCTCGGGTTCACGCCATTCTCCTGCCTCAGCCTCCCGAGTAGCTGGGACTACAGGCGCCCGCCACCACGCCCGGCTAATTTTTTGTATTTTTTAGTAGAAATGGAGTTTCACCGTGTTAGCCAGGATGGTCTCGATCTCCTGACCTCGTGATCTGCCTGTCTCAGCCTCCCAAAGTGCTGGGATTACAGGCTTGAGCCACCGCGCCCAGCCTGCTTCTTCTTAATAGTCCATTGAGCTTCACATGTCCCTAATCTTCTGGGATGAGATTAACCCTTTTTATAGAAGAACAATTAAGTGAGAAAAATGGACTGCTTCACTATAGCCTGTTCAACTTTAATTTCTCCTAGTTGTGTTTTAGTTTCTCTGTTTCAACTGAGGGGCCCAAGTGTTCTCAGTGCCTTTCTACTTGGGAGTGTTGAATGTCCTTTGTGGTACATGGTTTTATCTTTACCGCTTAAAAATCAAAAGGATTATTTACACTTTGGCATGTAAAGATTATATCAGAGCAAACAGCTCTTAATTCAAGCAGAGATAAGACACGCAAGGTACAACACTGTCCAATAGAACTTTCTGTGATGTTAGAAATGTTCTAGGTCTGAACTGTTCCATATGATGGCCACTAGCCACATGTGGCTGTTGAGCACTGAGAAACTGAGTTTTTAATTGTTTCTAAATTTAAAAAAATTAAATTTGTATCAGCACATATAGTAGTAGCTTCTGTATTGGACTGTATAATTAACTAGATGTTGTCTAACATCGACAGATTAGAATCAGGAATGAGGAATGAGTTTCAGATCTCAAACAAGTTACTTCAAAGCCAGCTATTCTTGGTTTCTCCTGTACAGGCTTTGGTATTTGGCACTTGTCATTCAACCACTCTCAGATGCTGGTAGGCCACCAAGAACAGAACCAGCAGTTAGCTCCTTGACACTGTATCAGGTCTGTAGGACAATGATTGAACTCGTAGACAAGACTTGTTCCTGGCTCTGTGGTGGCCCTGGAGTGCCCACAGTCAGCCAACCCTCTCTGTCCCTGTCTCAACTTTTCAACCTGGCACAACTGAAGAGTAAAAACTGGAGCCAGGGTCTTTGGTTTCACAACTTGATTGGAGAAACCACATTGACTTAAAAGCCATTACCAAACCGTTAGATAAAACCAGTAGCTAGCTATACAGGATTTGGGTGAGCTGTGGGCAGAGCTTTTCCGGCAAAAGGTTGGCAGGGACCTCAACACACCCTAGGCCAGAGAACCCCATGGCAGGAAGTGAGGTTGGTGGGGGCATTGGATGCCTCTGCTGAGTTAATCATGTTCCCTATTCTCTAGCAAGTACTCGGTAAAATGGATAAGTCTAAGCTCTTTCATTCTAGCTTGCTCCTTACAAACCGTGGCCTCAGACATTGGCCCCTAGAACTCAGTTGCTTGTCTGTACAATGAGATTGTACACAAAGTGATCTTACTGGTGCGTTCCAACTCTGAGATGCTGTGATCCTCCACAGCTGGTCTAGGAAGCAGAGGGAAGTGTATAGCTGCTATCCACCCTTCTTGTTAGCGGGACCACCAGCCACATAGCTTAGAATGACCCCCCTATTACAGCCAAACCTGAGGATTTTGCCTCCTTTATCTCTCATGACCGCATCCTCATGGCCAGTGCTTTGGGTCAGTCTCTGTCATCTAGAGCCTCACCAGTATCAGAAGAACCTTGGGGATCTCTGTCCTTCTGTCCAGGTCACCCTCCCTGTCAGGGATCCATCATGTCATTCTCTTGCTTTAATCTCCTCTGACACTTGCCTAGCACTTCTTGAAGAGTGTATTCTAAACTGCTGTTGGAGTTTTCAGGCATGTTGGAATGGGGCTCCCATTTACCCCTCTACCCCCATCTCTCTGGCCTGTGACCACTCCTGCTCAGAATGTTCAGCACACTCTTCACCTGACTGCTAGTGTACGTGCTGTTCTCTTTGCCTGGAATTCTTTTCCTCTCTGCGTCTGCCATCTTCATTCCTGTCTACCCTGTTCATCTTTCAGTACCTGGCTCACACCTCACCTCCTCCCTGAAGCCTTCCCCAACCACACACACTTTTGGTGATTTTTTTCCCTTCTTATTCATTTTCCATTACAGTATTGATTATGAAAATGTAGATAAATCATGTGCAAATAAAACTGGGATTGGCACTTGGAAACTAAAGTACACGAATCTTAAGTGCACAGTCTGATGAATTTTTATGTATACAACCATGTAACCCACACCCAGATCAAGATGTTAAATATTTCCAGTACCCAGAAAGCTCCTTCATGCCTCCTCCTAGTCAATACTTCTCTCAAAGGTAACCACTAGTCTCACCTCTTTTCACTATAGATTTGCTTCGCTTATTCTTAAATTGTATTAAAATAGATTCATTTAGGAGATACTTTTTTATTGTGATAAAATGTATGTAACATAAAATTTACCATTTTAGCAATTTTTAAGTGTACAGTTCCTTGGCATTAAGTACATTCATGTTGTTATGCAGCCACCACCACCATCCATCTCCAGAACTTTTTCATCAAGTATGTCCTTTTTTGTGTCTGGTTTTTTTTGTTTTCCCACTTGACATTATGTCTGCAAGATTCACCTATGTTATTATAGGTACCATTGGTTCATTTCTTTTTATTTCTGAGTAGTAGTACTTTGTGTGACTATACCACAATTTGTTTTATCAATTGTTTTATCAATTCTCTTGCAGATGGACATTTTTTTTTCCAGTTTTTTGTTCTTTTGACTAAAACTGCTGTGAACATTATGCTTATGCAGATACCTTGATGCCCATACATTTCTGTTGAGTACATACCTAGAAGTGGAATGGGATCTGAAATGTCACTTCATAGATTCCATATAAAGAGTGTTTGTAACCTCCTGAATCAAAACATAAGTTCCATTCTGTGAGATAAAATGACACATCACAAAGCATTTTCACAGATAGCTTGTTTCCAGTTTTTATCGCTTGATATTTGATTTTTTTCTTATAGGCCTCAATGGGCTCAGAAATGTCACCTCGTAGATTCTACAAAAAGAGTGTTTCCAACATGGTAAATCAAAACACAGGTTCCATTCTGTGATAGGATAGGCATGTGTTCAGCATTAGCGGATATTGCCAAACCTTTTTCTAAAGTGGCTTATATTCATTTCTTATTGCTGCTATAACAGATTATTACAAACTTTAGTGGCTTAAAGCAAAATAAATTTATTATCTCATAATTCCGAAGGTCAGAAGTCTTAAAATCAAGGTGTCAGCAGAGCCTTTCAGGAGGCTCAAAGGGAGAATCTGTTTCCTTGTCCTTTCCAACTTCTTTTTTTTTTTGTGACAGAGTTTCACTCTTGTTGCCCAGGCTGGAGTGCAATGACACGATCTCGGCTCACTGCAACCTCCGCCTCCTGGGATCAAGCGATTCTCCTGCCTCAGCCTCCTGAGTGGTTGGAATTATAGGCATTCACCACCACACCCAGCTAATTTTATATTTTTAGTAGAGACAGGGTTTCTCCATGTTGGTCAGGCTGGTTTTGAACTCCCAAACTCAGGTGATCTGCCCGCCTTGGCCTCCCAAACTGCTGGGATTACAGACTTGAGCCGCCGCGCCCGGTTGTCCTTTCCAGCTTCTAAAGGCTGCCTGCATTCCTTGGCTCATGGCTCCTTCCTCTGTCTTCAAGGCCAGCATCATAGCATCTTCCAATCTCTTTCTCTCTTGCCCCTTCCTCTCCCTCCCCCCCCAGCTCTACTTCCATTGTTACATCTCTTCTCTCTAACTCACCTACCTCTGTTGTGATTACCTTGGGCCTACTTGGAAAATCCTGGATAATCTCCCCATCTCAAGAGCCTTAACTTGATCACATCTGCAGAGGCCTTTTTGTTATATGGGATAGCATATTCACAGGTTCTGGGAACTAGAACAGCGACAGCTTGGGGCCATTCTTTTGCCAGCCACATGGCTGTGCCATTTTGCATTCCCACCACAGTGCCTGAGAGTTCTAGTTCCTCCCCATCTTTGTCAGTACTTGATATGGTCAGTCTTTTGAATTGTAGCTATGCTGGTGGAGATGTAGGGGCACGTGCAAGGCTGCCACCCCAGGCATCCTCCTTTGCTCCAGTGATAGCTTTATTGCAACTTAGAAGCATTATATTATGAATATTTACATTCCTCTGTCTTGGCCAAACTAAGCACCACTTCATGAGCAGGCTATATAGTAGCTAATTTAATAAATGGTCCTTGGATGTGAAGAACTGACTGAGGGCAGTTTTCAGCAGAGTGGGGAAGCAGAGCTAAAGATATAAATGAAAGCCCATGCTTTCAGTCTCAACTCTGCTCAGTCCCCCTGGATCTGAGGGAGGTAGGATTTCCCTCAAATAAAAATAGGAGTAGAGCAAAGAACCTGACTTCCACCTTCTGCACACTTTTGTCTTTCCCAAGATAGTTAATCTATAAGTGAGTAATGCCCTGGAAGGAAATTTGGGCCTTGACTCCTATGGGTGTTGGTTGGAAATGACTTCATTGTATATGTAAAGGAGAGGAAAATATAGTTCCATCTGGCTACTGGGGAGTCTGATCTTGGACCCTTTGCAGGGACTCAGGTTTTCCTTTTCCTTGGACTCTGCTCATGTAGCAACATACTGCAGCTTCTTACTTACAGAAGGAAAGACTACAAGGTAAGTAATGTTTTCTTGATCTCAGGGAATGTCATGTGTGTAGACTTAAACCTGCCTTGGAAACTTGAGGTTGGAACATCTGCAGAAAGTGAAGCCAGAGTAGAGATGAATTTTCAATGCCCCTGGACACAAGATGGTGGGCACAGATGTCTTCGTACTAGAGAAAGAATCTCAGAAGGTGGGATCAGTATTAGACATAAGGCAGACAGATCATGGCTTCTTTCGGGAGCATCCTGATCCAAGTAAGCACTTTCTGTGTTCTGTTTCATTCCCTAGTTTACTTTGCTGGGCACACACCTGGTTTCATGAGGGCTGTAAGGTTTCCAGGCCTCGTTCTTATCTTTCTAGGCTGCTGAGGTGTTGGCAGCATTCCTGCAGCTTGGCATTGCTGTGACCTGAGAGAGAGAGAGAGAGAGAGTGAGAGTGTGTGTGTGTGTAAACTTGCAGTGTGGCAGAGAACTTCCTTGGCCCTCACAAGGTCAACCAAAACCTGGCTGGTTGGTATTTGGATCAAAAGGGAGTCAGTCTTTGAAGAAAAACATGATCTCAGGATAGGAGGTACTGCGACAGGCCTATACCAGAGTTATTGGTCCCTGTTTAAAAATGTGCTGACAGTGTCACAGCTTTAGTAATTTAGTAAGTACATGTGTGGTTCACAGGCTGATCTGAAAGAAGCTGGCTGTGCCAGAGTGGGGCACACCTGGGCCTTGAGTAGTGTGGGTGGCACACGCACCATGAGGGTGGGGACAGCCTGAACCAAACTGTGGCCGTGTGTTTATGGAGTGCTGCTGACTTCTTGAACATCCACTTATCTCTGCCTGCTGTGTTTGAGATGTTGAAAATGTCAGGTGGCAGCATTCATGCTGAGAACTGTCCCTCTGGGATTTGTACTCCCTCTTTACTCCCTGCCATCCAGGTCTGGAGGTGATCTCGAGAAAGAATATGGGGTGAGCTGTCCTCTGTAATCAGGTGGGTGTTCACTTTCTCCAGGACAGGCACTGGATCTCTGCTCAACATTCTCTGGGGCTGGAGGGGCACCCTTCACCTCCTGGGTCAGGAAGCTCTTTATGTTGATACAAACATGTCTCCTCTTGCTACCCACCCTGTGGAGAGACCAGACAACCCCTTGGCATCCTTTTCACAAAACCTCTAAGTCTCCTTAAATGTGGGGACTAAGAGCCTTTCTGTGGCCTACACCACTTCCAGTTGTTTAAACCCTCCTGGTGTAACTTTTTATTTGGAATTTACTCCTGCGACATTGGTGTCTCCCTTCTCTGACTGTTTGCACAAATTGTCCATAATGTAGCCCTTTCATCTCGGTTAAGAATTTACCACTTTAATACCTTAATCTGATCACTTACTGGCTTGGCCACTAACTAGCTATAGAACCCGGCCACAGGTTAGTTTCTTGGCCTCTTCTTTATCTGTGAAATGGGAACATATCTGAAGTACTTCATGGGGTTGAAGGAGGATTATGAAGTGATGCATGGGAAGTGTTTGTAGTGCAGTGTCTTGCACAGAGGTAGTACTCTGTGAAGTAGGAGGGGTGCTTATTATCATCCATGTAGCCAGTACAAGGACCCAGGCTGGATGTCTGTGGACATAAAAAAGATTTTTTTTGTTATAGTATACACTTATATCAATATAGTTATATTAATATATTTATATATGGTCTTTGCCTTCCAGGGAGCTAGTAACCTAGTGAGATAGGTTGTCTCTAACTTACTGTAATCCAAGTTAAGCATTGATAAGCACCATAAATAAAAATAGAAAAATGGACTGTAAGGCTATAGATGAACAGTTCATTCTGGCTGAGAGCTGGGGTCAGTTTTTGTGCATTTATGAGTCGCCAAGGCAAGTGATTTCTTTGGGAGGGACAGTCATTTATACTTTGGTGGCCCATGGTTAGCAGGACAGCACTTCCCACCTGGAAGTGGCCTCTATCTTTGACCACATTCTTCAGTTTCTGCATAGAAATGACATTTCTTTTTCTCCCACCTAGAGCTTAATTTATGATTGAAATTCTTGAAGTATACAGTGATGCCCTATTCAGGAGGCTGTCTAGCCGGTAGCATTCCTTTTTATTCCTCGCCTAATGCAACACTGACAGTAGCATTCATTTTTCTCTTCCTGTAAGTATGTCAAAGTCTCTTATCCTAGGTCCTAGTTCTTACTGTCCTAGGTGAACTTTCTCTTCCCACTTTGTGCCGTTATATTTTTCCACAGACATAGAAGAAGAAAAGAACACTCTTATTTTTTGGCCCCACCCCTCTTTGGCACACATTACTTAGGTGCTTCACCCCACGCATTGACCCAGAGCTTAAGAGAAGGTCCTCTGACTGTCTGGAGCTGTGGAAACTGCACATGGCTTTTGGCAAGAGAATTGCGTGTTGTGCTTTAAGTTTTTAAGTTTAAGAGTTTATACTCTGTACTGGACAGTATGGTAACTAATTCCATGTGTGGCTACTTAATTAAAATTAAATAAAAGTAACAATTGAGTTTCTTGATTGCACTAAGCCACGTTTCAAGTGCTCATTAGGCCAATTGAATGGCACAAATATAGAACATTCCTGTCATTGCAAAAAATTCCATGGGACAGTGCTGGTCTAGGGGGTTGCCTTACAGTTGTAGGCTACTAATAGGAAAGAATGATGTTCATTCAGGCTTCAGTGGTTTATATTTTCCTCCCGAATGACCCAAGTTGAATATCTAAGCTTTAAATCGCATCAACTAATGCAATTAAAATATTTTAACCTCCTTAAATTTGAATACAAAAAGGGCATTCATTTTCTGAAGTCTTTTTTGTGCTGCCTAATTACCCTGAAGCAGATATCAAGTGTGGATTCTTAGAGGTGAGGACCTTAATTTGTTTTTTATTGTGGTAGAATATGTGTAACGTAAACTTCACCACTTTAACCATTTTAAGTGCACAATTTAGTGGCATTAAATACATTCACAGTGTTGTGTAACCATTATCACTATCTGTTTTCAGAACTTTCTCCATCATCCCAAATACAACATATACCCGCTAAATAATAACTTCCCCTTCCACCTCCCCCCAGTCTGCTTTCTGTCTCCCTGCATTTGCCTATTCTAGGTACCTCATATAAGTGGAATCATAAAAAATTTACCCAGTGTACTGACTCATTTCACTTAGCATAATATCCTCAAGGTTCATTCGTGTTGTATGTATAAGTAGTATATGTCAGAATATTTTTCTTTTCTTTTTTTTTTTTTTTTTTTAAGAGACAGGGTCTTGCTCTGTCGTAGAGACTGGAGTGTGGTGATGTGATCATAGTTCACTGTAACCCCAAACTCCTGAGCTCAAGTGATCCTCCCACCTCAGCCTCCCCAGTAGCTAGCACTATTGGCGTGCACCACCGTGCCTGACTAATTAAAAAAAAAAAAGTTTGTAGAGACAAGGTCTCCCTATGTTGCCCAGGCTGATCTTAACTCCTGACCTTAAGCAATCCTCTTGTCTTAGCCTCCCAAATTGTTGGGATTACAGGTACGAGCCACTGCACCCAGCCAGAATTTCTTTTCTTTTTTTCTTTCTTTTTTTGAGAAAGAGTCTTGCTCTGTCGCCCAGGCTGGAATGCAATGGCACAATCTCAGCTTACTGCAACCTCCGTCTCCTGGGATCAAGTGATTTTCCTGCCTCAGCTTCCCGAGTAGCTGGGATTACAGGTGCCCACCACCATGCCCGGCTAATTTTTTGTATTTTTAGTAGAGATGGGGCTTTGCCATGTTGGCCAGGCTGGTCTTGAACTCCTGACCTCAGGTGATCCACCTGCCTCAGCCTCCCAAAGTGCTCAGATTATAGGCGTGAACCTCTGCGCCCAGCCTTCTTTTCTTTTTAAGGCCAAATAATCTTTCTTTGCATAGATATACCACATTTTGTTTATCCATTCATTTGTTAGTAGACATTGGGGTTGCTTCCCCCTTTTGGCTACTGTGAATAATGCTGCTATGAACATAGGTGTGCACATACCTATTTGAGTCCCTGCTTTCAATTCTTTTGGATATATACCCAAAAGTGGAATTACTGGATCATATGGAAATGCTATTGTTTGACCCTGTTTTGTGGTGGGGGAGAAGTGGGGAGACAGGGTGGGTCTTGCTCTGTTCCCCAGGCTGAAGTTCACTGGTGCAGTCGTAGCTCACTGCAGCCTCAAATTCCTGGGCTTAAGTTATCCTCCTACCTCAGCCTCCAAAGTAGCTGGAAAAACAGTCACTTGTCACCATACTCAGCTAATTTTTAAATTTTTTGTAGAGATGTGGTCTCACTATGTTGCCAAGGCTGGTGTCTGAATTCCTGGCCTCAAATGATCTTCTCGCCTCCGCCTCCCAAAGTGCTGTAATTACAGACATGAGCCACTGTGTGTGGCCTTGGCCCTGATTTAAAAAAAACAGAAAAACTTAAAATCATTTTTGAGATATAATTCACAGTAACATAAATTTCATCCTTGTGAAATGTACATACAGCTCAGTCGTTTTTAGTATATTCATGAGGTCATGCAATCATCTCCACTAGTCACTGATTTTTTATTTTTTTTTTAGACGGAGTCTCACTTTGTTGCCCAGGCTAGAATGCAGTGGTATGATCTTGGCTTACTGCACTGCCTGGGATTACAGGTGTGAGCTACTGCGCCCGGCCTAGTCACTGATTTTTATAGCCTCTTAGGAACTAAAGGGAGAGAGAGAATCTAGAAAGTGGCTTGGGTGCAAGGAAGGGAGCTTTCAGGATTATGTATGATACTCTTAAAACAGGATATTTGTTAATCCCAGCACTTTGCAAGGCCAAGGCAAGCAGATCGGTTGAGGTCAGGAGTTTGAGACCAGCCTGGCCAATGTGGTGAAATCCCATCTGTATTAAAAATAGAAAAATTAGCTGGGTGTGGTGGCGCATGCCTGTAATCTCAGCTACTTGGGAGGTTGAGGCAGGAGAATTGCTTGAATCCGGGAGGTGGAGAATATTTGTACCAATTCCATGAAATGCCTCATAATCTTTAGCAATAATCCTCTGCCCACTGTGAGGCTTTCCAACCTGAAGGTTATAGAAAGGCTCCCCTGCTACCTGACATATTTTCGGCTACTTGTGAGGCCTTGTTTTATGGAACGGGATGTTGAAGAACCTCACAAATGGGTCAGACTTCCCAGCAATGCTCTGGAAGCCTGCTAATATAGGAGCAGACAGGTGTTCATGTGCTATAAGCTTTGTCACATGGCCTTCCCTAGCAGGGAACTGCTTCTGTTCCTTCTCTGGTTCTGGCCCTAAATTCTAAAGCTACTTGCATTTCCAAACATAAAGCAAGTTGTTTATAATAAATGCCTTAAATATTTGATTTTCAGATTCATATTGCTCTGCTTTGGAGCAAGGATACAACTCCTCTGCTTTTGTTATTACAAGCCATTTATACATATACCAGGGTGCTCTAGTTTTCACTTGTTCTCATCCTTTAGTTGTGGTTTTAATATTTTATGCTTTGGACATGGGTTTATTGTGGTTTTCAGATACATGGCCAGCTTTCTTTTCTTTCTTTTTCTAATACATCATACAATTCACCCCTTTAAAGTGTTCAGTTCAGTGGATTTTAGCATATTAAGTCATGCAACCATCACCACAATCAATTCCAGAATATTTTCATCACCCCAAAAAGAAATCCCTCACTTGTTTTCCCCCAAACCCCTGCCCTAGGCTACCCAACCACTGATCTCAGTCTCTGTAGATTTTTGACCAGCATTCTTGCATTCTTGATTAATGGTGAATTTTTTTTGTTTTGTTTTGTTTTTTTTTGAGACACAGTCTTGCTCTGTTGCCCAGGCTGGAGTGCAGTGACGCGATCACGGCTCGCTGCAACCTCCACCTCCCGAGTTCAAGCAATTCTCCTGTCTCAGCCTCCCGAGTAGCTAGGACTACAGGTGTGTGCCACCATGCCAAGCTAATTTTTGTATTTTTAGTAGAGATGGGGTTTCACCATGTTGACCAGGCTGGTCTTGGACTCCTGACCTCAAGTGATCTTCTGCCTCAGCCTCCCAAAGTACTGGGATTACAGGCCTGAGCCACCACGCCCAGGCTAATGGTGACTTTCTTCCTCTCTAGGTTATAGTATAAGCCACCACCCTTTTTCCATCTCTTCCATTTTTGTCTTTTCCCCTTCCCTCCCTCCCCTCTTCTGATATTAGCAGATTAGCTCTAAATTCTCCTTAATTAACTCCCAAACTGGATGAATTGGTGGGTGTGGCACAACTGCAAGAATTCATCCAACAAACCAGGAATGGACAAATATTGTGTTTGAGCCCTTGAACACCCTTCTAAGTCATCTGCCTTCATTCTGTCACTATGAGGCCAGCCTTCTTTTCACTGGCTGGGAGGCTGCAGGGACTGAGAGGCCAGCAAGAGAGAACTGGGTGGAAGCTGCTCTCAGATTGATCAGTCACATGGCCTGGGGAGCAATGAACTGAGATTTCAGTGTGTGGCCCATGTGAGTGAGTGCTGGGACAGAAATCAAATGCTTGCCTTACAAATGTAGTGTCCAGATGTATAAATTCAGCCACTGGATTCTCCTCTTAACAGAAATGTTTAATAGTCAAATTAAAGTTTCAAAATCAGTTTACAAATTACAGTCTGAAAATACCAGTATTTAACTTGAGAAGCACTGTTACTAGTACCTGGTACAGAGTAAGAACTCAATGATGTTAGCTTTTGTAAGGGCCAGGGGAAACTTCCCTTTTGCCCTCTGAAGGTTTGCTGAAAAGTGAACTCACAAAAGCAGATTAATTAGAGAAAAGGCATACACATTTTATTAACGTTTACACAGGGAGAACCGTGAATGACTACCTATCCCCAACAAGGTTCAGAGGCTTTACCATCCTGGCAAAATAAGTTATGAGAGGGGGGAAGAAGAGGAATTCTGTTGAGAGGACCACTAGGGAGAATAAATGGATCAGGAGACAAGATAACTTGTACACTATCTTGTGAAAGGGTCTTTCAGGTGTGGTTACATTCCTGGTCTTACAAGGAGGGGAAGAAAAAAATAAATGTTCCTTTTGGTGGGTCTGGACCTTAGGCAGATAAAGGAACTTCAGCTTCATCCTGCTTTGAGAGAGACATTGGTAGGGGAAGGCAGGGGAAGGTCAGAGAGACCTTGAGGCTTCTTCAGTTCAGTATGTCAAAGTGCCATATTTTGGGATATCTGCTTCTGAGCCCCAACACGGTTATTAAGAGGCCATATTTTATTGTATGCCTACTACATACAAGGCACAGGTTAGGTTTTGTGAAAAATGAGCCAAAGCTTCTTGAATGGAATTCAAGCCTTATTTATGTTATAATGTGCAGGAGTTTAGCAGGTTAATTCTGGGGAAGCAGAGACTTGGTAGCATCCACGTTTTGCTTGTTGCTTTAGAACCATATATTTTATTAAATAATTTTTATAAAACAATGTGTTGACTGTAGATACCATCAACACAGGAAAGGTTTGGTTAAGCTTAGATTCTTGCTGAGAATTGTAGATATTATAATTTCTTGTAGATAATTTAAAAAATTTATCATTTGCTATTAGCCACTGGTAGCTTTAATCAAGGCAAACCATCTTGCTCAAAACCAATAACCTTGACCAAAAAGGGTAGCCAGGGTCCTATTTAGTCTATCTACAGATTGTTTTTGGTTGAAAAGATATCAGTGTTTGTTCCATGCTATACATGTGTCTCCTGTTTCATTACATCTCTATATTGCTGGGAATGAAACAAGTACCAACAGACCCTTGCTGTGGAATTTTCTGAGCCAGGTCAGAGAGAAGCACAGTGTACTCTTAGAACAAGATCTGTCCTGCCTTTTTTTGTATTCTGGAGTACACTTGGGGAGAAATAGAGTAAGCTGCTCTTTGGGGAGGAAGTTTGGGCTTTTGATTTATTTTGAAGGAGTTTAAGAAATGCTACCACCACGCCTGGCTAATTTTTGTATTTTTAGTAGAGAAGAGGTTTCACCATGTTGGCCAGGCTGGTCTTGAACTCCTGACCTCAGGTGATCCCCCCCATCTCAACCTCCCAAAGTGCTGGGATTACAGGTGTGAGCCACCACACCCAGCCAGTACCAGTTTTTTTTATTGCTAAAGAGTGTTCTGGGCCGGGCATGGTGGCTCACTCCTGTAATCCTAGCACTTTGGGAGGCAGAGACGGGCAGATCACTTGAGGTCAGGAGTTTGAGACCAGCCTGGCCAACATGGTGAAACCCCATCTCTACTAAAAATACAAAAATCAACTGGGCATGGTGGTGGGCGCCTGTAATCCCAGCTACTCTGGAGGCTGAGGCAGGAGAATCGCTTGAACCTGGGAGGTAGAGGTTGCAGTGAGCTGTAACCACGCCACTGCTCTCCAGCCTGGGCAACAAGAGCAAGACTCCATTTCCAAAAAAAAAAAAAAGACTGTTCCACTCACAGTGAATATACTACAGTGTTTTTGCTCCATTGCTGTTTTATCCATTCTCTCTTTTTTTTTGTCTGAGATGAGGTCTCACTCTGTCACCCATGCTGGAGTGCCGTGGCGCCACCTGGGCGCATTGTAATCTTCGCCTCCCAAGCTCAAGCAGTCCCACCTCAGCCTTCTGAGGAGCTGGGACCACAGTCACGTGCCACCATGCCTGGCTAAGTTTTATTCATTTTCTCTCTGATGGTAGTTGGCCTATTTCCGGCTTTGGGCAATGATGAATAAAGATGCTGTGAACCTGCATGTGCAAACCACCTTGTGGTCCCGTGTTTGCTTTATTTCTCTTGGGTAAATCCCTCAGAGCGGGATTGCTGGGTCATATGTATGTTTTAACTGTGGAAAGAACTGCCAAATCTTTTCCCAAGTGGTTGTATTCTTTTACACCCTCACCTGAAGTGTATGAAAGTTTTGACTCCTTTGCACCTTTGCTAGTACTTGCTATAGTCAATTTTTTGTGGGATTTAAATTTTTTTTGCCATTCCAGTATGTGTATAATGGTACGGGTTTCTCATTGGTTTTACCTTGCATTTCCCTAATGATTAAAGATGTTGAATGTTTTTTCATGTGTTGATTACCATGTGAAGTGTTTGTTCACTTTTTTTTTTCTTTTCTTTTTTTTTTTTTTTTTTGTTCTATCTCCCAGGCTGGAGTGCAGACAGGGTTTCACTGTGTTGGCCGGGCTGGTCTCGAACTCCTAACCTCGTGATCTGCCCGCCTCAGCCTCCCAGAAGTTCTGGGATTACAGGCGTGAGCCACCACACCCAGCCGGATTCAGCAACTAATTTCTACATCTTAAAGCTCCTACAAGTTTATGAGACATTATTATGTGACAGAAATAGACTAAAAATAACTTTCTGTGCAAAAATAGTTCTGGAAGTCATGTCACAGGGCCCTTGGCCCAGCAGGGAGCCACTTTTAGCTGGAGCTAAAAGCCAGCATTGTAAATAGCATAGAATTGACTGTAAAGGGGCAAAAGGGAATGTTTTGGGATGATGGAAGTATTCTAAAACTTGATTATGGGGGTAGCTGCAAGACTCTATAAATTCACAGTGGTCACTTAAAATGGTTGAACTTTACAGTATGTAAGTTACACCTCAAAAAAACTATAGTAGAAAGAAAGGGAGAAGGGGGGAATGAGAGAGGAGAGGAAAAGGAATAGAAAAGCACAAATATAGGAGGGCATTGTTTTGTAAAAACCCATTTCAGCTACAGACATATGTACATTGTAGATATGTATTTCTAATTGTGGAGTTATTAATGATCTAAAACGTTGGAAAGCTCCTGCTCCAAGGGAATGACGTCTGGGGCAGTGCTTTGCAAACTTGATGGGAATCCCCTGGGGATCTTCTTATAATGCATTTCATATTCAATAGATCTGGGGCAGGGACTAAGAGTCCACATTTTGAACAAGTTTCAGCTCATGCTGACATTGCTGGTCTCTGGACCTCACTTCTGAGTAGCAAGGACTAGGGCATAAATTCAGGCTGAGCTATTGAGAATACACAAACTTAAGACTGTCATTATTGGAAGGGTCTTTAGAAAAATCTAGTACAGTATTTCCCAAATGGACATTATCATGAGAACCTTCTGCGGGTACTTATTAAAGCATAGATTCCTATAATCAAGACAATATGATACTGGCATAAGGGTAGACAAACGTCAGTAGAAGAGAATGCAGAGTCCATGTATAAGTAATTGAATATTTGACAAAGACATCAAGATAATTTAATGGAAAAAGAACAGTCTTTTCAGCAAATGGTGCTGGAACAACTGAATATCCATATGCAAGACATGACCTGTGATTGATACCTTGCATCATATATAAAAATTAACTCCAAAATAGACCTAAACCTAAAGCCATAAAACTTCTAGAAGAAAATACAGGAGAGGCCGGGCACAGTGGCTCACACCTGTAATCCTAGCACTGGGAGACCAAGGCGGGCAGATCACTTGAGGTCAGGAGTTTGAGACCAGCCTGGCCAACATGGTGAAACCCTGTCTCTACTAAAAATACAAAAATTAGCCAGAAATTGCTTGAACCCAGGAGGTGGAGGTTGCAATGAGCTGAGATCATGCCACTGCACTCCAGCCTGGGCAATAGAGCGAGACTCTGTCTCAAAAAGAAAGAAAAAAAAAAAAGAACACAGGAGAAAACCTTCATGACCTTGGGGTACGCAAGGACTTCTTAGAACACAAGAAGCTCAAATTATAAAAGAAAAAAATTGATAAATCAAACTTCATCAAAAATTAATCTTTTCTTCAAAAGACACCATTAAAATTAAAAGGCAAATAAGATGAGGAGAAAATATCCACAATAAAAATGTCAGACAAAGAATTGTGTCCAGGCTGGATGAGGTGACTCATGCCTGTAATCCCAACACTTTGGGAGGCTGAGGTGGGAGGATTGCTTGAGCCCAGGAGTTCGAGACCAGCCAGAGCAAGATGGTGGGACCTTGTCTCTGCAAAAAAAAAAGAAAAAAATTAGCTGGGTGTGGTAGGATGCACCTGTAGTCCCAGTTACCAGGGAGGCTGAGCCAGTAGGATCCCTTGAGCGCAGGAATTTGAGGTGACAGTGAGCTATGATGATGTCATGGCACACTCTAGCCTGGACACAGAGCGACACTCCATCTCAAAAAAAAAAAAAAAAACAAAAAACTATTGACCAACCTTCTTGTGAATAAAATATAAGCAAACAAAAACATCTTGCAGCTCAATAAGTAACCCAAAAAATGTGCAGATGTGAACAGAGGCTGGGCACAGCTCACACCTGTAATCCCAGCACTTTGGGAGGCCGAGGCAGGCAGATCACTTGAGGTCAGGAGTTTGAGGCCAGTCTGGCCAACATGGTGAAACCCTGTCTCTACTAAAAATAAATAAAATAAAATAAAACTTAGCCGGGCATGGTGGTGTGCACCTGCAATCCCAGCTACTCAGGAAGCTGAGGCAGGAGAATCACGTGAACCTGGGAGGCAGAGGTTGCAGTGACCCAAGATAGCGCCATTGCACTCCAGCCCAGTGGCAGTGTGAGACTCTGTCTCAAAAAATAAATAAATAAATAAATAAATAAATAAATAAATAAAAGAAATTAGTTGCTGGATCCATAAGTTAAAATAATTTTGACCTTCTTAAACTCCCCTGTTGACTTGTGACATTTTTGAGCCTGGACTTGCTATTTGCTTGTGAGTTAGACTATGATGGTTAGCAGAGAGGTAAAATGATTTTAAATATTTTACTAAGTAATAGTCACATGTGTCTGAGATACTGTAATTTCTGAAAATAGGGCTAGATTTGTAAAGTTTTATTGCCTGAAACAGGCTCTGAAAGTCTTTTCCTTAAATGAATTAGAAGCCCAGAGTCGAATATGTTGTCTTAGTCTGTTTGTGTTGCTATAAAATAATGCCCGAAGCTGGGTAATTTATAAAGAGAAGAGGTTTATTTGGCTCATGATTCTACAGACTGTGCAAGAAGCATCTGATTGTAGTGAGGGCCTCAGGCTACTTCCACTCATGGCGGAAGGGGAAGGGGAGTCAGCATGTGCACAGACCACATGCAGAGAGAGAGGAAGAGAGAGGGAGGAAAGGCATGTGCTGGGTTCTTTTTTACGTCCAGCTCTGGAGGGACTCTCATGGGAAGTAACAGAGCAGGAACTCTCGTTACCACGAGGATAGCACCAAACCCTCATGACCCAAACTCCTCCCACCTGGCTTTACCACCAATATTGGGGATGAAATGTCAACATCAGTTATCCAGACTATAACATATGTGTTACAGGTTTCTGTTGTGAAGTGAAATATATTTTCCTTTGCAAACCATGCCTTTAAGGCAAGGCCTTGCCTTTCACCTCTAGGCAACTGTCACCCTCCCCATCAGTGTGTTATTCTGGAGTCAGACTGCCTGAGTTTGCAACACATCTCTGCCACTTACTGGTTCTGTGACCTCAGGAAATTGTCTTAAGTCTCAGTTTCCCCACCTGGAAAATGGGGACAATAATAATACTTACTGTATAGATTTGTTAGGATAATCAAATCAGTATAGACATGTAAAGCATTTAGGGAGGCTGAGGCAGGAGAATTGCTTGAACCCAAGAGGTGGAGGTTGCAGTGAGCCGAGATCACACCTCGGCACTCCAACCTGGGCAACAGAGTGAGACTGTCTCAAAAAAAAGCATTTAGGACTGTGCCCGACATGATCAATGTTGATTATTATCGTCATCATTATTATTGTTATCCTCATTATCATTATTTCTCTAAACTGGCTATTGTTGAAATCTCTCATTAAGCTATTTTCCATGCCTCCCAAATTATTTAACAACTAAACTTATCACTTTTCCCCAAGTCTCCCAAGGCTACTTCCTATTTCTGCACATTTCTGCATACGATGCTAACCACTGTTCTCCTGGCTTCCCAGGCCCAAAACTTCAGATCTCCTTTGACTCTCTCCTCCCCACCTCCATTCAGTTGCCTATATGTGTAGCGTCTACCTTTTCATACTAGAATTATCCTTTCCTTTCCATTCAGATTCTAATCACCTCTCATCTGGATTATTCATTTATCGTGTAGCTGAAATGGGAGAACAAGGTTCCCGTGGGCCCAGCCCTGGACCCACCTGTGTGGGCTAGGGGACAGGAACAACTGGGAAGACAGGATTGGGTGCGGGGCATGTACATCAGCAGTGTGAGGGACAGGATAAGGAAAGGACAGTGAGAAAAAGGCTCTGAGAAGACCGGCTACACCATAGGGCCTGCCTGTATTTGAAATGCCTTTATTGGCTTTTGCGTATTCCTCACGGACATCTCTGCATACAATGAAGGTCTTAGGGTAATTTGGACGAAATGGCTTGTTACCAGCTTGAATGATCACTTAGAAAAAAACTGTGCAGGCCTGTGCGGTGGCTCACATCTGTAATCCCAGCACTTTGGGAGGCTGAGGCAGGTGGATCACTTGAGGTCAGGAGTTTGAGACCAGCCTGGCCAACATGGTGAAACCCCATCTCTACTAAAAATACAAAAATTAGCTGGGCGTGGTGGCAGATGCCTGTAATCCCAGCTACTTGGGAGGCTGAGGCAGGAGAATCGCTTGAACCCGGGAGGTGGAGGTTGCAGTGAGCCAAGATTGTGCCACTGCACTCCAGTCTGGGCAACAGAGTGAGACTTCATCACCAAAAAGAAAAAGAAAAAAACTTGAGAAAGCATTTTACCCCGTTCCTGCTCTTTATCTTTGTTTCTTACATTTGGTGACCATATTGGCTATGTATTGTGTGCATACAACCATTATGTCCTGTCCTTAGCAGAGAACTCCAATTTTGAAACCTCAGAAGTTGGATATTGTGCTCAATGAAAGTACTCAGTGCCATATTGATGAGCAGAATGTTGGGTTACCTTGGGAACACAGACGTACGTACTTGTTACTATAAAAAGGGACACAGTGGCTGTGGTTGTAAGGCAACCTACATTTTACTGATTCTTTATGGTAAAAACGATGTGCCTGTAGGGAAATGCTGTATTTTTTAAGAACTTTGATCAGATGCATCAGACGTCCTTTTAGTGCTGATCAAATCAGGTAAACCCAGTTTTCAGTACTTAAGGGTTTTTACAGGTATCAAAGCTGTTTCCATCCATTCCTCTTCTCCTCTTTCCTGTGCCCACAGTAAGTAGGCAGGATATTTGTTGTAAGACTCAGTATGAATTGTTTTCACCAATGTGGATTATGACTAAGAGTATAATTTATACTAATGTCCTTAGGAGGGGACTTATTTGCCTGGTGGGGCCTGTATAGGTCATATGAAGGCAGATGGTGTGTGTTTGACCTCCTCAGGGTCGCCTATGGAGCAGAGTTGCCTGGCCAAGTAAGCCTTCCCACTCCAGATTGTGAGGCAGCTCAATGTATTTGCCTCGCTTGCAGGTTCCTACTATGTTTCACTGCACTGCCATCTGGGAAAGGAAGGTTGGTGCAGTTTATTCCATAATAATTAAAAGCCTTACCACTACTAATAGGATGTTTAGATACAGCCCTACTGGCAGGGTGTGGTAACTCGCACCTGTAATCCCAACATTTTGAGAGGCTGAGACAGGTAGATCATTTGAGGCCAGGAGTTTGAGACCAACCTGGCCAACATGTCAAAACCCCATCTCTACTAAAAATATAAAAATTAGTCGGGCGTGGTGGTGTGCACCTGTAATCCCAGCTACTCGAGAGGCTGAGGCAGGAGAGTTGCTTGAACCAGGGAGGCACAGGTTGCAGTGAGCTGAGATTGTGCCAGTGAACTCCAGCCTGGGCGATAGAGTGAGACTCTGTCTCAAAAAGAAACAGAGAGAGAGAGAGAGAGAGAGAGAGAGAACGGGAAGGAAGGAAGGGCGAAAGGGAGGGAGGGTACAGTCCTACCTAGGGGAACAAATTACGCCCATTGATGCTGTCAAACACCCATCAGAAGTTTACTAATTCTCTTTGTTTGAAGAATTATTTTATTATTGCTCCAAATTGCTATCGTTTTTAACAAAGCCACCCAAATGTGAATTGTGTTTATTTTCTTTACCATTTTCTGACGTTTTATATTACTACCGTATATTGATGTGGCATGAAAGGTGTATACACTGTGAAGGTTTTTTCTATTTGTCACATGCAGTGTAGCTTACTACAGCAGGCTTCCTTACCCTTGGCACTACCGACTTTTGGGGCTGGATGATTCTTTTTCTTTTCTTTTCTTTTCTTTTTTTTTCAATCGCGTGTTCTTTTGAGACGGAGTCTTGCTCTGTCGCCCAGGCTGGAGTGCAGTGGCTGGATCTCAGCTCACTGCAAGCTCCGCCTCCCGGGTTTACGCCATTCTCCTGCCTCAGCCTCCCGAGTAGCTGGGACTACAGGCGCCCGCCACCTCGCCCGGCTAGTTTTTTGTATTTTTTAGTAGAGATGAGGTTTCACCATGTTAGCCAGGATGGTCTCGATCTCCTGACCTCGTGATCTGCCCGTCTCGGCCTCCCAAAGTGCTGGGATTACAGGCCTTTTTTTTTTTTTTTTTTTTTTTTTTGTGAGTCTCGCCCCGTTGCCCAGGCTGGGGTGCAGCAACGCGGTCTCAGCTCATTGTAACCTCTGCCTCCCGGGTTCAAGTGATTCTCCTGCCTCATACTCCCAAGTAGCTGGGATTACAGGTGCGTGTTACCATACCTGGCTAATATTTGTATTTTTAGTAGAGACACAATTTCACCATGTTGGCCAGGCTGGTCTCGTACCTCTGACCTCAAGTGGTCCACCCGTCTTGGCCTCCCAAAGTGTTGGGATTACAGGCGTGAGCCAAGGGCTGGATGATTCTTGTTTGAGGCTGAGGGTTGTCCTGTGCACTGTAGAATGTTTAGCAGCATCCCTGACCTGTACCCACTAGATGCCAGTAGCACCTCCCCTGGAGATATTTTGGAATCTCAAAACATCTCCAGACTTTGCCAAGCACCGGGGTACACAATCTCCCCTGGTTGAGAACCACAGTATTAGAGTGTAAGGATTGTGTAGCTTGCTATTTTTAAAGGCAGTGGTCATCTGAAGCACTAGTTTTCAGTCAGCTATAATAGAAATGTATGTATTGACCTTTAAGTATGACAGTTTGGCTAACTTAAAATAATGTAAATCCAAAACCCGATTGCTGTGCTGTGCTAGCATGCTTAAATAGAAACAGCATATCGCTGTTCTTTGATGATTGTTTTTGCGGGTGAATGGCAACACACAGGATTTGAAAATGCATACGTCATTTATTTTTATCTTCCTGAAACGAAAGGGGAAGAAATAGTGACAGCCACAACAGCCTAGGTACCATCCATACTCAGGCATACCTGTAGTGCATATGGGAAAAGCACTTTTCCTATGTGTTATTTTGGAATGGCAGTGGACTTTTCTGTGGAGCAGCCAAAAGAAAAGCTTGTACATGTCCATAAATCTTGGGAATTCTCCCCTGAAGGCCTCGTTGTTTTACTTTTCACAAATCTTTCCCAGAACCAAATATTCAGTTCCATGGTTTACCTTTTCTTTTGTATCATAATCTGTAATTTTATTATTTTCAAAATAACCTTTTAACTACTGGCAGTAATAAATTGAACTTGAAGATTCATGGTTCTTTTGTTTTCCAAAGAGGGTTTTAGCAGGGATGCAGTTAGAGGCTGGAGGTGGGTGAGATAGAGATAAATTTAATTGACAAGCTAGAGATAACTGAGGCTGTTTAAAAGGCCAACCAGACTGCCCTGGACAATGTTGAATGGTGGTACACATTGTACTCTGCTTTTGTGGTTTAAAAATAATGTATTTGTGGCCGGGCGCAGTGGCTCATGCCTGTAATCCCAGCACTTTGGGAGACTGAGGCGGGCAGATCACAAGATCAGGAGTTCAAGACCAGTCTGGTCAATATAGTGAAACCCCGTCTCTACTAAAAATACAAAAAATTAGCTGGGTGTGGTGGTGTGCACCTGTAATCCCAGCTACTTGGGAGGCTGAGGCAGGATAATGGCGTGAACCCGGGAGGCGGAGGTTGCAGTGAGCCGAGATCGCGCCATTGCACTCCAGCCCAGACAACAGTGCGAGACTCTGTCTCAAAAAAAGTAAAAAAATAATAATCTATTTGTACCCGGAAGCTGTTTCCTCAAGGCCTCAAAGTGCCCTTGAAGATTGTCCTTGTTTAAGAATTATGTTGTGGCTGGGCTGAGGATGCCAGACGCACAGATCTGTAAGCTTAGGATGGGGGTAACTCTGCTGGGCATGTTTTTCAGAGACAAATGGAAATGGAACAGGGGTTCTAACTTTCAAAATCATTCTTAACATGTCTCCCAATTGTCGTAATACCAATAGTTTTTCTCTCTTAAGTTTTAAATTTTTTTTGTAGAGACAGGGTCTTGGTATGTTGCCCAGTCTGGTCTTGAACTCCTGGCCTCAAACAATCCTCCCACTTTCTTCCTAAGCACTGGGAATACAGGCATGAGCCACCGCTCTCAGGCCAAAAGAGTGATTTTTTTTTTTCCTAGCCTCTTTATTTCTCCTTTGTATTTTGTTTTAAAACTAAGGAATCCTCTTGAAACAGAAGCCAACTTGTGGTAGGAGCAGGCCTAAGCACTGCCCTAATGACTTGCATTGCCCTTCGGTAGCCTTGTCAGTGGCCTCTGGACTCAGTGGCATAACTGGGACCATCTCTTCTGTGGGCTGGAATTGCTATGAGCTGAGTTGGAATAGCAGGGCTAGGAGAGCAAGGAGTTCACATTGGATAGTTTGTACTCAGCAGTCATTAAAGTTCAGATCTGGGCCGGGCACGGTGGGTTATGCCTGTAATCCCGGTACTTTGGGACTTTGAGGTGGGCCAATCACCTAAGGTCAGAAGTTCGAGACCAGCCTGGACAACGTGGTGTAACTTCATCTCTACTAAAAATACAAAAAACTGAGCGTGGTGGCGCACACCTGTAATCCCAGCTACTGGGGAGGCTGAGGTGCAAGAATCCCTTGATCCCAGGAGGCAGAGGTTACAGTGAGCTAGGATTGTGCCACTGCATTCCAGCCTAGGCAACTGTGTGAGACTGTCTCAAAAAAAAAAAAAAAAAAAAATCAGATCTGATGCCCAGTGAGATGGCCAAGGAAGAGTTGTCATCCTAGGAAGAAGGGGCCGTCCTCAGGGAAAGGTTCTGAAGAATCCTGTTAACCCTGTAACAGTGAGGATGGAGGGACCCCAAACAACCACATACATGTCATTGTGCAGAAACAGAAACAAGGAATGAGGACAAAATAATCAGCTTGAGACAAAGAGTTTGCAGTTGGCTTACTCATACTCAAGAGCGCAGCTTGTCCTGTGGTAGGGACTTGGGACCTTATGGGCATCTGGGCGAGGAGTGCCATGGAGGTTGACTGGAAAGGTCTCTGGTGAGCCTTTGGGATCTTTCTTTCTTTCTTTCTTTTCTTTCTTTTCTTTTTCTTTCTTTCTTTTCTTTCTTTCTTTCTTTCTTTCTCTTTCTTTCTCTTTCTTTTCCTTCCTTTTCCTTCTTTCCTCCTTCCTTCTCCCTTCTTTCCTTCCTTCCTTCCTTCCTTCCTTCCTTCCTTCCCTCCTTCCCTCTCTCCCTCCCTCCCTCCCTCCCTCCCTCCCTTCCTTCCTTCCATCCCTTCTTTCATTCTTTTTGGCTATCTCCTATAGGAAGGATGAGACTCTTTTACATCTTTTACTTTCATGTTATTAAACACACATACACATCACCATGAATAGAAATCAAATGACATTGCTAATACTGGAAATTCCATAGGTAATTTCTCTTTATCAGTCGTTACCTGCTGGGTTCTGTCCACAGTTTAAAAGAGATATTTGTATGTTTCTTGTGCTTTGTTGCTGACAAAAAGCAAATAAGTAATTTATCCCCGTGTCTTGGCCCTCTTTCCAGAAGCTCAAGGCCTTTCTGAGTCTTGTGTTGGATTGGTGAGTTGGGAGCTTTTATTTTCACATGACACAACCCTCATTGAGCAACCCCTTCTCCTTATGTGTAACCTGACAGCCAGCCTCTGCCCCACCATTACAGGAAAATACTGGCTGGGTTAGGCTGAGGAATAATGATGCCAGACATTTATTGAGCAGTGCTTGTGTAGCACATAGTGTACTGAGCAGTTCCCTCTTTCCTTCCCCCTGTTTGCATCCTTTCCCTCTCAATTAATGCTCCTAGTGACCCAGTGAGTGGGCATGATCTCCATGGGATTAGAACCTAGGCTACCTGGCTCTGGAGCCCCTGCTCCCAGGCACTGTACTCAGCTGCCCTCTCTGTACTTGCTGACGGATGTGGGGGTGCTCTTCAAGGGTTATTTTGTCTGCATGATTGGAGCCCTGTATCAGGTGAGACTCCAGAAGCTCACGCAAAAGCCGTGTGTGTCAGAGCCTCTCTATCTCTAAAGGACCTGAGGCTAAGTTCAGATGCCCAGACCTACTCACCCTGTCTATGGTGGAAAACTCTGCCCTTGCTGCCCTGTCCATGTTTACTCCCTTATCTCATTCTACCCCCTTTGCTTGTTGGTTTTTTGGGATCACCTTGTATAGGATGGGCAGAATCCACATTCTTGTTGTTGAAGAACAGGCATGCACAAAAAACTGTAATGACCAGAATTACACAGAAAGGAGAGCGTGAAGGTAGAGGAGACATGATCTTGCAACCACCACACAGGGAAGAAGGCTGGGAGGACAGACCTCAGCATAGAGTCACCCATATTACCTTAGGGAGCCCTGAGCTTAGCTGTATAGATTTCTTTTAACTAGCAAATCATGCTGTGAATAGAGTATGCTGTGCATATTGGCTTATTTAGAAATTACACATAATTTTAGAAACATAGAAAGCTAGGTAATTCCTGCCTCCCAGATGAGGATCCAGGGTGGGAGCTAAGCTTTCGTGTCATGGTGCTCAGTAGATAATCAGTTGAGTTTAATTTTTCTAGCCTATGTCTTCCTTCGCTACCTTTTGAGTTTGCTCATCTTAGCTTCTAAGCAAACTATCAGCTTGGCAGGGAAAGCCTTACAATGAAAACTGCGACCTCTTAGGAAGTTGTGGGGGGTTTCCTGGAGGAGTTTTATGGGGTTCTTGGGAAGATTGAAATGATTCCAGGATTTGGGGCCTAGTGATCATCTGCCCCAACTTGTTTTGTCTGTGTTCTCTTCTATCATCGGGGAAAGGAGCCAACTGTGAATACTCCTGCATGCCAAGCATTTTCACAAGGTCTTGCCTCTACCCCATAACCTTGGGATGTAGGCAGTAATGTTCCTATTTTACAGAAGAGGAATTTAAGCCTCTGAGATGTTAAGGAATTTACCCAGTCTCTTGACTGGGATACAGTTGGGCAGGCCACATGGATGGAGCCAAGAAGAAACTCTCAGGGCCGAGGGGCTGAGCTTTATCTATGAATGGGGAGAGAATCCAATGGAGGCAGTTTTACTGGTAGCTGTAGAAAGAACCAGGCCTTTGGGACATTTGTAACTGGGATCTGATGTAGACTGGAGACAGTTAAAGGCATGAGAAAGTCAGGTTAACAGGTACCCTGGAAGATAACAGCTGTGAAGGAAGAGTTCAGGACCAAGGAACCAGCTTCTTAGATTTCCTTATCTTCTGGTAACCAGCAAGGTTAGGGCTTTTTGCCATGCTCTTTCAGAGCCCTGACTTCAGCCACTCCCTGGGCCTTTGCAGGTGACTTCAGTTCCCATGCTGGCCCTGGCATGGGGCATACCTCCTATTTCCCATGTTGCCCTTGGAGTCCAAGTACACCCAACTTCTTCACAGGGCCACAGTGAGGATGTGGTTATCTGGGAGTTCCTGGGTTTATCTTCATAGCTTTGGGCACTAATAACGTATGGCAGGTGGTCAGGACTGAATTTTGCCTTTTCTGTTTTTTGCTGTAGTTGTTACAGCTTTTAAAATAGATATAAATTACATACACTGCAATACAGAAATTTTAAGTCTACTGTTTGATGAGTTTTGGCAAATATGTACACTTTTGGGGGCCAGCCTATCTGATGGGTCCCCCACTGGAGGCTTGGGGCAAGCTGAAGACATTCAGCTTGAAAGCAAGGATTAAAGATTAGGGAGGGTCAGGGGCTGGTTCTAGACTGTGGTAGTAGACATGGTGGTGGTCAGGTAATGAGATGAAGGAACACTCATGCTTTCTGGATACTCAGGACATATCTCATTTAAGGGCCATATCTAAACCAGTAATAATAATGATAATACTGTTAGCTGATATTTATTAGGCATTTAATATGTGCTAAGAGCTTTGCATATATTGTTCTTTAAGCTCCACATTACTCTTTGACACAGGCACTGTTTAACAGATGAGAAAAGTGAGGCTAAGAAGTTTCCCCAGAAGTCACACTTAGTGTGTGCTGAGCAGAGATTTGACTGAGCTGGGCACAGCCCACTCCTCTTTCTTAGCATCATCCTTCGTGCTTCCCAGTAGGAATAGCTACCATTTTCTAGATATCTAGATCCCTAGGTCAGTGCTCCTTCCCTTTAGGCTCTCTCATTATTGAGAATCAACCAGATTGGACTCAAATTCATGCTTTGCTACTTAATAGCTGTGTGACTTTGGACAGATTTCTTAATCTCTCTTGAGTCTCAATTTCCTCATCTATAAAATGGGGGTGCTTCCCACCTCCTAGGATTATTGTGAGCATTAAATAATATTTGTAGAGCATAATGCCTGGCCAGAAGTAGGTGCTTAGGAACTCGTGTTTTTAGAAAAAGACAGTCTAGTCCACAAATATGTGTACAGTCCTCAAAACCAGGCACAGTTGAATTTTATAACTTGGCATGTTGTCTTTTGGTTCTGGGGAGCTTATTTACTAGATTGAGTTACTGGCACAGGAGTTCCTGGGGCGGCTGAGTACATGCGTATGAATATAGAAGAATAGCATCATCATATACCACCTTCATAATTAGTGTTTGTGAGATGTCATCTCTATGCACTTTTTAAATAAAAAATTACTTACCTTGCTGAAGACAGGATCTCTCATTTCTACTATAAAGGGCATGTGTCTACATGTATAGACAAAAACAAGCAAGCAAACAGTGATTGGTAACTGATATACTGTTTGCAGAAGGTGAGAAATCAAGAGGACATATACACGTTTCTAGTATAATTTTTGTTGGAAAAGAATGCTCACCCTAGTTTTACACTGGCAGTGTTGTAATGCACTCTATCTTATCACCCCCATTAGGAAAGGTAGCCTGGTTGAGGTTTCCAGGTGTGTGTGCAGAGGACCTCCATAGTGGAAGGTGGAGAGCAATAAATAGGAACATGTGCATTAGAATAGCCAACGCAGAATAGCTGGATTTGTTGAGCTCCTATTGTGTGCTGAATACAGTTAAGCAGTGCCTATATCTCATTTAATCGTCGCTCTAAGATAGGTTCTACTCTTATCTCCATTTTATAGAAGAGGAAGCTTAGAGCAGTTACTGCAGAACTTTCCTGTTTGTTTGTTTGTTTTTGTTTTGTTTTGTATTTTGACAGAGTGTTATTCTGATGCCCAGGGTGGAGTGCAGTGGCGCAACTTTGGCTCATGGCAACCTCCACCTCCCGGGTTCAAGCAATTCTCATGCCTCAGCCTCTCTCGAGTAGCTGGGACTACAGGTGTGTGCCACCACACCTGGCTAATTTTTATATTTTTAGTAGAGACGGGGTTTTGCCATGTTGGCCAGGCTGGTCTCAAAACTGCTGACCTCAGGTGATCCGCCCACCTCGGCCTCCCAAAGTTCTGGGATTACAGGCGTGAGCCACTGAGCCCAGCTAGTACTCCTATTGTACCTTCTTCCAATAACCTTGTGTAGAAGATTTTGTGGCCGAATGGTGATGATGGTTACATGCCAGGTTTTGGTTACATGCCAGGTTTTGGAGTGGGGGGTAGGGGGCAACCAAGTTACATGCCAGGTTACATGCCAGGTTACATGCCAGGTGATAGTTACATGCCAGGTTTTGGAGTGGGGGGTAGGGGGGATTCATTCTCATTATTATTATTTGACCTTGACATCAAAGTGCTATGCACTTTGTATTGTTTGGGCGTCACCCAGTTCTACATTTGGTAGGGAAAATGGCTCTTCTCTTAGCTGTGCAATTGTGATTTAAGAAAATCATTTAGGAATCATTTGAATTGTTTAGTAATAATCTTACATGTCTGCATTTTTCTGGAAAGTGTAATTCAATTAGCTGTTTTAAAAGGAAACCTGTGGGAATTTAGTGGGCATATTTTATAAAAATCTATTAATGGCATAGATTTGTGTATAGTCTTAAAGTAGTTCCCTATTTCTCCATTTCTTTCTTTTCAAGGACTTTTTGGCATCTGTATACAATTTTTTTTTTTTTTTTGAGACTAAGTTTTGCTCTTGTAACCCAGGCTAGAGTGCAGTGGCGTGATCTTGGCTCACTGTAACCTCCACCTCCTGGGTTCAAGAGATTCTCCTGCCTCAGCCTCCCAAGTAACTGGGATTACAGTGCACGCCACCACGCCTAATTTTTGTATTTTTACAAAGAGATGGGGTTTGCCATGTTGGCCAGGCTGGTCTCGAACTCCTGACCTCAGGTGATCCACCCGCCTCGGCCTCCCAAAGTGCTGGGATTACAGGTGTGAGCCACTGCGCCTGGCCTGTATACATTATTTTTTTAAATGCCTATACTTTTTGGATGTCTATACCTTCATCCTAGTAGTCAGTAGTTACTGAACTTAAATCCTAGTTCTAGGCTTGCCTCATTCAAAAGTATAAATCATGACATCTTTGAAAGGGGCACGTCGCAAGGAATGAATTGGGTGATAATAGTGAGTTTTTATCACCATTTAAGAGAAAATTTAAGCCAGTTCAGAAAATTATAGCAGGTAGGAAATGGATTAGATCACTCATTATCAGAGTGTGATCCCTAGACTAGCAGCATCAGCATCATCTGGGAATTTATTAGAAATACAAATTCTCAGGCCCCACCCTAGACCTACTAACTGAAAAATTCCAGGGGTAGAGCCCAGCAATCGGTTTTTAATAAGCCCTCTAATGGATTATGATGCACACAAAAGCTTGAGAATCATTGGATTAGAACCCTCCCCCCGCCAAAAAAAAAAAAAAATGCTCAGAAGAGTTACTAAGCTATTGCAAGAAATGGCATCTTCCTGAGAGGCAAATTTAAGTTGAAACCACCTGGTTCTGCTCTTGTCAGAGATAGAAAATGGAATAAATGGCTCCTGATAGGTCTTTGTAATCGTATGATTCCCCTGAGGTTAGTTCCTGCCTAGGTATTTGTTTCCAAAATAAATATTCCAAATAAATACCAGAACTTCATGTAATAGCCAAAGAAATAGAATTCAGTAGTCGAAAGGGATTAAAAGCAATTTATACATTTTCTGGAGACTAGAAAAGTGTCAAAAGATGAATTCCTAACGTGCAGCTTTTTGCCTAGTCCTCTGGCTCCCAGTATTATTTGTGTGCACACACACTGATACACCCACACACTGTACCTTCCAAGAGTCACACAAAACCCTTCCCTCACTCAGTTCCTAGTCAGAACTCTCCCCAGAAGCAGCCCAACATGGCTCATGGCTTCCTAGTCCCTCATCTCTCTTTCACTTCCTTCTATCTTTTATTCCCCCCATCCCCCACCCCCATGCAGCATATTTTTCCCCTTTCCAGTGTCGATTGATGAAAACTGATTCATTTCTTACAATCCTGGAAATCTGTCCACATACATTCTCCATCTGTGTAATGAAAGCCCAATAACTGATTCATACTGGATGGGTAGAATGGAGAAAGCCAAGAACATAAAGACAGAGTTCTCTTTCTAGTGGAGAGAGAGATGGAGCAGTCTCATCTCTAGTTGAATGGGGCCTCAGAGCTGTTCCACCTGAAATTTCATGATTTGGGATTTTGAAAGTGCCAATCATACATTAAATTGACTTTTTAGGGTTTTCTTTTTTGCACATTGTATGCTGGTATGATTAAGCCCTCATTTTAACACTGTTTTTGTTTGTTTGTTTGTTTTGAGATGGAGTCTCACTCTGTCACCCAGGCTGGAGTACAGTGGCACGATCTTGGCTCACTGCAACCTCCACCTCCCAGGTTCAAGTGATTCTTCTGCCTCAGCTTCCTGAGTAGCAGGGACTACAAGCACATGCCATCATGCCCAGCTAATTTTTTGTATTTTTTGTGGAGACGGGGTTTCAACATGTTGGCCAGGCTGGTCTCGAACTCCTGACCTCAGGTGATCCGCCTGTCTCAGCCTCCCAAAATGCTGGGATTACAGGAGTAAGCTACCACTCCCAGCCTCATTTTAACACTGTTAAGGGTTGTTTTGTTGATGTTCTCAGAGTGCCTTTTTAAATGGTTATGAATTTCATTTTGAAGAAAAATTAGGTTGCTACACAATTTTACTGTTGGTTTTCATCAAAAGTCCGTTGCATTAAAGTAGTCATCCTGAGTTATGGAAAGAATTGAGATTTAGCCCTACACTGAAACAAATGTAAATGGAAAGTTTAGTGACCTTATGGGATTGTAATTGGTTTTAAGGTTTTAAATGAAAAATATGAGGCGGAAGTATGTGATGCTTTCTGAACAAAAACAATATACCCTCCTGCAACGATGAAAAAGGTTCTAGATTCTGTCAGTTGATTTTCAATTCCCACTTGCAAGATTGAGAAGTTCAATTGGATTTCAGGCTTTATTATTTTCTAGCATATTTTTGCATAAATCATTACCCTTGCCTAGAATTTCCAACTCCTGCCGTTTCACTGATCTGAATCTGACCCCACCTCCCCTCTCCCAGGAGAGCAGCAGAGTCCAGAAGAAATCACACTGGATTAAAAGTCAGAGAGATAATTAGACTCCTCCCACTTAATAGCACATTGGATGGGTGGGTCACTTGATGTTTTGAAGTCTCCATTTCTTTTTTTTTTGAGACGGAGTTTCACTCTTGTTGCCCAGTCTGGAGTGCAATGGCGCAGTCTCGGCTCACCACAACCTCTGCCTCCCAGATTCAAGTGATTCTCCTGCGTCAGTCTCCCGAGTAGCTGGGATTACAGGCATGCACCACCACGCCCAGCTAATTTTTCTTTTTTCTTTTTTTCTTTTTTTTTTTTTGAGACGGAGTCTCACTCTGTCACCCAGACTGAAGTGCAGTGGCCAGATCTCAGCTCACTGCAAGCTCCGCCTCCCAGGTTTATGCCATTCTCCTGCCTCAGCCTCCCGAGTAGCTGGGACTACAGGCGCCCGCCACCTCGCCTGGCTAGTTTTTTGTATTTTCTAGTAGAGACGGGGTTTCACCGTGTTAGCTAGGATGGTCTCGATCTCCTGACCTCGTGATCCGCCCGTCTCGGCCTCCCAAAGTGCTGGGATTACAGGCTTGAGCCACCGCGCCTGGCCCCAGCTAATTTTTCTATTTTTAGTAGAGATGGGATTTCTCCATGTTGGTCAGATTGGTCTCGAACTCCCAACCTCAGGTGATCTGCTTGCCCCGGCCTCTCAAAGTGCTGGGATTACAGGTGTGAGCCACTGCACCCGGCCCATTTCTTTAATCTAGAAAATAACCCCGTCTCTACTAAAAATACAAAAAATTAGCTGGGCGTGGTGGTGGGTGCCTGTAGTCCCAGCTACTTGGGAGGCTGAGGCAGGAGAATGGCCTGAACCCAGGAGGCAGAGCTTGCAGTGAGCCGAGATCGTGTCAGTGCACTCCAGCCTGGCCGACAGAGCGAGACTCCGTCTCAAAAAAAAAGAAAAGAAAAGAACCCCCCTAAAAATAATGGCCAGCACCATTTAATGAGCATTTATTATATGGGAAGTTCTTCCCACACATTTCATGTAACCATCACAGCAACTGTTTATCACAACACATTTATCATTTATTGGGGGTTTTTTTCATCCACTTTTAAAAATAAACACTCATTTTTCTTCCAACCTGCCAACATTTATTTTGGCTCCCCAGTTTTACAAACTATAATTAATAACAAAGCTGTTGGGATTGGGTGACAAAGACACTTTATAGAAATATATCTGATTTTTACATACTCAAATGTGCCACATACGTTTGCCTTTGGAACCGGATATATCATCTGGATATTTGGGATGGAAAGGAAAAACAGTTAACCTAGGAGATTTGGGAGAAGGCCACATATAGGATCAACTAGGCTCTGGATTTTGAGCCTTGTTGTGGAACACTCCCTGATGTGGCTTTTGGTATTTTGCTTTTTTTCAGGGTGGTGGGGGAGCACTACACATTTTTTATTGCAATATAATTTACTAACAATAACATTAATCATTTTGAAGTGTAATCTGGTGGCATTTTGTACATTCACAATGTTATGAAACTGTCACCACTGCCTAAAATACCATCACATTTTCATCACTCCCAAAAGAAATCTTGAACCCATTAGTAGTCTTTCACAATGTCTCCCATCCCCTTTGTTCCTTTTTTATGGCTGAACAGTATTTCATTGTATGGATGTATAATGCCATATTATATTTATCCAGTGTAATGGTTAATTTTTAGTGTCAACTTGACTGGATTGGGGAATACCTAGAGAACTGGTAAAGCATTATTTTTGAGTGTGTCTGTGAGGGTGTTTCCAGAGGAAATTGGTGTGTGAGTCTGAGTGGACTACGTGGGGGAAGATCCACCCTCAACGTGAGTGGGATCCTCCAATCTCCTGGAGGCCAAGACAGAACAAAAACTGAGGTGCTGAGTATATGTTACTGCTTCCCTTCATGAACTTGACATTTCTTGAGTGCTTACTGTACACAAAACACTGTGCTGGGCCCTTTGAGGGCTACAAGAAGACATGGGACATAGCTCTGCCCTTAAGCTTGTATCCTGATGGATGGATTGGAAAGGGAGGGTTGGTGAGAGAGGGCTTCGGGAGGGTAGAGTTTCCTGTGCCTGAGGGTGGTGAATGAGAGAGGGAAGGACCCGAACGTGAAGTAAAGAGGAAAAAGGTCTGTGAGAATCAGAGCACTGATGGAATTCAATGGAAAGAATAATCTGTGTGTGTTGGGGGTGGGGTTATGGGGAGCAGCTCATGCAGCGCCTTCCTTTCTTTACCCTTGTATTCCTTCCACAACTCTAGCAGAATAATGGGTACAAAGATGCCTTAAAATGTTGGTTGTTTTTATAGACACTTCCGGTGTGAGGTTAAAATATTCTGCAAATGGGGAGGTTTCCATCAATGGGACATAATATTCGTGGCCCTTTGATTCAGTAACTTTTTGAGTCCCTCCCAATCTTTAGGGTGCCAGAGATTCAGAAGTAAGATAAGAGCTTAGAGGACAAGGGTCAAATGAAAAGACCCAAAGCCTGGCAGGGTGGTGCACACCTGTAATCACAGCGACTAGAGAGGCTAAGGTAGGAGGATTGCTTGAGGCCAGGAGTTAAAGATCAACCAGGGGCAGCATAGCAAGATCCAGTCTCCCTGCCCCTGCCTTCCACCCCCATGAAAAAAAAGAAAAGACCTAGACAATAGCATGTAGGGCGGTAACAACCTTGGTAAAGGTAAACACTGTGGAGGAATGTGGCAGATTCCTTCTGCAGACTGTTTTGGGGCCCACTCTGCTGAGCTCTGTCATACAGAGAGTAGCCACAGGGAGGGCCCTGCCCTGTAGAATCACCGTAATCTAGAACACTAGTTCTCAAGGTGTGGGCCCTGGACCAGGAGTGTCAGCCTCACCTGAAAGCTTGTTAGAAAGGCAGATTCTCTAGCTCACCCCAGACTTACTCCATCAGAAGCTCTGGAGATGATATCCAGCAGTCCATTTTCACAAGCCCTGCAGGTAGTTCTGATGCATGCTCAAGTGTGGCAAGCAGTGGGCTAGGACAGTTGTCAGGCCTGGATGCACATTAGAATCACATGCGGAGCTTTTAAAGCAATAGTACCTAAACCACACCTAAGACTGATTAGATCAGAATCTGAAGGGAGACCCAGGCATCTGTAGTTTTGAACGCTCTCCAGGTGATTCCATTGTATAGCCAAAGTTGAGAAGCAGTGGTCTCCACGTGCTTAAACAGATCATCACAGTGCAGTCAAGAGTGACCACTAAGGTGGGAAACAGTGCCTGTGAGTCCACAGAGCAGAGGACGCCTGGCAACCCCTTGAAGGGATCAGGATGGCTCCCCAGAGGAGGTGAGGATCCTTCATTGTATTTCCTATTGGATGAGCTCTTCATTCCTCCTTCCCTTTTTTTTTCTGGACATTGCAGTTGCACAAATCTGAGTGTGATTGGAAAGGTTATTTTAAAATTCGTGTAATGTGATTAATTTTTCAAAGTTGAACACAGCTGGCTTTCCTTTAAAACTTTGTATTTTGGCCGGGCGCGGTGGCTCAAGCCTGTAATCCCAGCACTTTGGGAGGCCGAGACGGGCGGATCACGAGGTCAGGAGATCGAGACCATCCTGGCTAACACGGTGAAACCCCGTCTCTACTAAAAAATACAAAAAAAAAAAAAAAACTAGCTGGGCGATTTGGCGGGCGCCTGTAGTCCCAGCTACTCGGGAGGCTGAGGCAGGAGAATGGCCTAAACCTAGGAGGCGGAGCTTGCAGTGAGCTGAGATCCGGCCATTGCACTCCAGCCTGGGCGGCAGAGCGAGACTCCGTCTCAAAAAAAAAAAAAAAAAAAAAAAACTTTGTATTTTGATAATGGTTCTTAACGGTACCATGAATAATTGACTAATATCAAGTCATTAATATTCTATAGGAGAGTCAAGCTAATAAAATTCATTTTAAAATTAGTTTTTAAAAATGTGTTCCTGCAGCCCAGGGATAATAGGATCCCAGTCAAGTATGAGATTTTATGCTTTTCTTTTAACATAAAATAGTTGTTTGGCTGCTCAATATCCCTGTTTTATTCCATTTTTTGGTAGGACTTAATTGCCCAGGAAAAGACCTCTGTTTCAGAGTTGCAAGTTTGCCTGAATTCTGTTGCCCTGGGAAGCATTACTGCATCAACAGTAGGGAAGGGGTGGCTCTGACATGGGTGCTCTTTGTCCTTCTCCTGGGTAGGGTATCTCTGAGAGAGTATCCCCTTTAGGTCCTTCTGAGGGCTTCACATTTGGGCCAGATTTTTTTAAAAAATAATTAAACTTTTCTATTTTGAGGTCATTGTCGATCCACATACAGTTATAAGAAATATTATAGGCTGGGTGCAGTGGCTTGTGCCTGTAATCCCAACATTTTGGGAGGCTGAGGCAGGAGGACCGCTTGAGGCCAGGAGTTCAAGATCAGCCTGGGGAACATAGTGAGACTGCATCTCTACAAATAAATAAATAAATAAGAAAAAAATAGGCCAGGCACAGTGGCTCACGCCTTTAATCCCAGCACTTTGGGAGGCCGAGGCGGGCAGATTACGAGGTCAGGAGTTTGAGACCAGCATGACCAACATGGTGAAACCCCGTCTCTACTAAAAATACAAAAGTTAACCAGAAGTGGTGGCGCATGCCTGTAATCCCAGCTCTTCAGGAGGCTGAGGCAGGAGAATTGCTTAAACCTGGGAGGCGGAGGTTGCAGTGAGCCCAGATCACACCACTGCACTCCAGCCTAGATGACAGAGCAAGACTCCATCTCAAAAAAAAAAAAAAAAAAAAAAAAGAAGGAAAAGAAAAAGCCAAGCATGGTGACACACGCCTGTAGTCCCAGCTACATGGGAGGCTGAGGTGAGGGGATCGCTTGGGCCCAGGAGTTCAAGACTGCAGTGAGCTGATTGTGCCACTACACTCCAGTCTGGGTGACAGAGTGAAACCCTGTCTCAAAAAAAAAAAAAAAAAAATTACAGAGAGAGCCCATGTCCCCTTTATCTGGTTTCCCCCAATGGTAATATTTTACAAAACTATAGAACAGTATCACAACTAAGATGTTACCACTGATACAATCAAGATAGAGTACATTTCATGATACCTTTTATAGACATCCACTTCCCTCCCACCCCTACCCTCTCAACCCCTGGCAAGCATGCAGGCATGGATCTGTTCTCCATCAGTTCTTATGGAGTTCAAAGGTAAAATTGGGTCCCTGGTTTAAAAAAAGAAAGAGATGGCTATAGACTGTGGCTCATGCCTATAATCTCAGCACTTTAAGAGGCTGAGGCAGGAGGATTGCTTTAGCCTAGGAGTTCCAACATCAGCCTGGGCAACATAGGGAAACCTTGTCTCTACTGAAAAATAAAAAAATTAGCCAGGCATGGTGGTACATACCTGTGGTTCCAGCTACATGGGAGGCTGAGGTGGGAGGATCACTTAAGCCCAGGAGTTGGAGGCTGTAGTGAGCCATGATCGTGCCACTGTACTCCAGTTTGGGCAACCAACAGAGTGATACCCTGTCTCAAAAATATTTTTAAAAATTATGATAAATGCACACAAATAGGGCACATGGACAAAGGATGATTGGGTAGGAAAGTTAGACATTTTAGGATTTCAGGCCATACAGAAAGACTTCCTTTTGGAACTGAATTCAGCAATGTATTAGTCTGTTTTCATGCTGCTGATAAAGACATATCCAAGACTAGGAAGAAAAGGAGGTTTAATTGGACTTACAGTTCCAAATGGCTGGAGAGGCCTCAGAATCATGGAGGGAGGTGAAAGGCATTTCTTACATGGCGGCAGCAAGAGAAAATGAGGAAGATGCAAAAGCGGAAATAAAACCATCAGATCTCATGAGACTTATTCACTACCATGAGAACAGTATGGGGGAAACTGCCCGCATGATTCAGATTATCTCCCACCAGGTCCCTCCCACAACACCTGGGAATTATGGGAATACAATTCAAGATGAGATTTGGGTGGGGACACAGAGCCAAACCAAGTCAAGCATTGCTTCTTGGATACACTGTACCTTTAGAGGGCATCTCCTGGTGTTAGTGTTCACAGTAATCTACCTCAGTTCCTCTGATTTAAATCTGGCTGCGTTTTGGTAATAACTGGTTTATTTGTTAGAGGCTGTGGTTTGTGCTCCAGCCCTCCTTACCTCGGAATGAGCTCAAGAGCTTTTCGACAGCCTTTGGGAAAAACATAAGAGTCGGAAGATGGAAGCTGAAGATGAGTTATTTGGCTTCTCTTGGAATGGATATTCTCAAAATGTTTGCTCAGCAATTAAGCAGCAGAAGCAGATGCTGTGTGGAAGAAACCTTACTCATCCAGTAAATCTCAATTCCGACTGAACTTAGACCTCCTTATCCACATGTGCCCCAGAGCAGCTAGATGTGCAGAGAGAGAATCACAGGAGGGAGCTGCCAGGCTTCTGCAGGGTGGTAACCGCCAGCCACATGTGGCTATTAAGTGCCTGAAGTGTGCCCAGTGTGACTAAAGAACTGAACTGTAACTATTTAATTTTGATATGAAATTTAAATAGCGATGTATAGCTCATGGCTACCGAATGGACAATACAGAGATTCCACATTGCCCATGTTGGGCTACTTGAGTCACTCCACCCCTTTCAGTGGGACAAAGCTGAATTTAAAAAAGAAAGAGATGGCCATGCATTGTGGCACGAGCAAGGAGAGACCTTACAGCTTCCCCCAAGGTCCTCTGTAACCCCTTCCGTACCCAGCATCAGCCCTAAAACATTGCTGAGCAAACATTTTCAAACCACTAGTGTGAGGAGGAAGCTGCTAATTAGCCTGCCTGGACAATGGCCACATCTGTGTCCAGCTGGGCCAGTGCTTGACTCACAGTACTGCTTACTTCATACTTCTCTAATGAGTCACACTCGACTTCTCTTTAGATTTGCAGGCTCATTCTTGGGGCCAGGTTAGGATTTGTTCCCTGCATGCATCACTGGGTTACAGCACTAAGACCAAGGTGTTACATTTCTTCCTGTGCCAGGGAAGCAGCACAGAAAAGCGGTAACTAAGGCTGTGGGTCCTTTCAGCCAGATGTGAGAGATTAGAAAAAAAAATTTAATTTTTTTTTTTTTTTTTTTTTTGAGGCAGAGTCTCGCTCTGTTGCCCAGGCTGGAGTGCAGTGGCGTGATCTCGGCTCACTGCAAACTCCACCTCCCGGGTTCATGCCATTCTCCTGCCTCAGCCTCCCGAGTAGCTGGGACTACAAGCGCCCGCCACCACGCCCGGCTAATTTTTTTATATTTTTAGTAGAGACGGGGTTTCACCGTGTTAGCCAGGATGGTCTCGATCTCCTGACCTTGTGATCTACCCACCTCGGCCTCCCAAAGTGCTGGAATTACAGGCTTGAGCCACCGCGCCCGGCCAAATTTAATGTTTTTTAAAGTGAGTCCTGAAGTCAGTTTCTTGCATTGGAATCTGGCTTCAGGTGCCTCTGTTTCTACACCTGTAAGACAAGGATCATTACAGCGCCTCTGTCGTCATAGGGTGGTTGGGCTGAGAAAGTCTGAGCAGTTCACTTTGTGCTTGGTAGCTGCTCAATTATTACCTCTTATTATGATGATGCTGGTGATGATGACTGTGAGCATGGTAATAAAGATTTTCTGGAAAGGTGATTTGAAGGTGTGACTCTCGTGTGTCCATGAGAGGGCAGCCTAAAATCATGGATGTCTGTGGAACAAGCAGCCCCTGTAAAGCCTCAAGGTAATGTGGGCAGTTTCAAGTGTGTTTGGCCCTTTTTCTTCTCTGTTTTTCTTTTTTCCCTCTGTTTGAAGAGCGCTTTCAGCCATTTTCAGGCTTACTTTAGATATGGAGCAGGCCCGTGAACACCTAGAGGGCAACATGGGTGGTACAGAGCTAGGTTCAAGCCCTGCGTGGGTGGGTGAGTTTGTGTAGGTTCCGATGAGAGCATCTGTCTAGGCGTCCTAGGCTTTTCTTTATAACTTTTCACACAGAACTAATTCTTATTAATCAGACTCTTGAGGTAGACACTAGAATCTGACTGTGTTTGGAGAAAAAAGAAACCTGACTTTCTATGTTGTTCCCCTTCCACAACTTCACACCTGCCTCTGAGCATTGTGTGCATGTGTTGGGGCCACCATGTAAGGGGACAGTGGCCGGAGCTGTATAGACCCAGAGTTGCATCAGCCACACATGGCTCTGGAACACACCAGGGGAGACTGAGTTACAGAGAGAGCAGAATAAGAGTCCTCAAACCATGTGGGAGCACAGAACATCACAGGGCTGGGGGACTGGGGGGGTCTTGAAGATGGGCAGGGTTTAAACAGGTGGAGCAGGATAGAATAAGGGATGGCATGAGCTAGAAGGTACATGGGAGAAAGGCCAGTGCTGAGGTGAAGTTGGGAAAAGAGTTTGGGGTCAGATTGGGGGGTGGCTGGAATGAGCTGAGGAGTTGGTCTTTAAATTTTTGATGACGTTTATATTGTTGATGGTGTCATAATGATTAAGAGATTACTAAAACCAAAATGGAGAATGGCACTTGGATTTTTCTAGTACTTATCTCATTTTAATATCCCTGATATATAATCTAGGCTGCAAAACCAGATGTAAGTGGGGAATCATGACAATCCAGTGTTTGTCACGTCATCCCCCTTGCTCATTCCCACTGCCTACACTGTGGGCGAGGCCTTCAGGCCTCCCTCCTGGACAGCAGCAGGAACCTCCTTAGAAGAAGCACAAGTTGCTGTGGCAGCAAGGCACACTATGATGCCAGCTTGTGATGCTCCCAGAGAGGAAGGCACAGATGCTGGTGAAGTGAACCTGGTTATATTAACATGAAAGCTGACTTACACAGAATGGTGTGCTTAAATATTATATAGATAATACACTGGGTCCAGTTGTAACAGAGTGCAGTTATTTCTAATCCTAAAATGACCATGAAGATCCATTTAATCTTTTATTTAGAAAGCCCTTTAGGGTTCTGCAGGGTTTGTTGGTTGGAGATGAAAATCTTCCGGGATATTTCTCAGACATTTTGGGGGAAGTTGTCATTTGTTCCATCTTATTTGTTGTAGATATTTGGATGATTCTAAGATACTAAGATTGACATTGGCACAAACTTGGCAGAACCAAAATTGAACTTGAGTGTTGTCTTTCATGGTGCTCACCCAAGGAGCTCATATGTTGGCTCCTTTCAGAAAGTAGGCCGGGCACGGTGGCTCACGCCTGTAATCCCAGCACTTTGGGAGGCCAAGGTGGGCGGATCACCTGAGGTCAGGAGTTTGAGACCAGCCTGGCCAACATGATGAAACCCTGTCTCTACTAAAAATACAAAAAATTAGCTATGCGTGGTTGCACGCACCTGTAATCCCAGCTACTCGAGAGGCTGAGGCAGAAGAATCGCTTGAACCTGGGAGGCAGAGGTTGCAGTGAGCTGAGATTGCTCCACTGCATTCCAACCTGGGCGACAGAGTGAGACTCTATCTCAAAAAAAAAAAAAAAAAAGGAAATGTTCAGTGTCTGTGTAATGAATAGTATTCAAAATTTTGTCCATTTTTGTGCTTCTCCTCTCTCCCAGGTGGTCCTGCTTCAGGCCTGGGAGCCTGACTAGACGAGGCCTAGTGGGCTTCTCTGCACACTGCCAGGCCTCTCTGTCACTTACTGTACTTTCTGACCCCTTGTCTGCCTAGGGGCAAAGGATTAGGAAAGGGGCTTTGTCCTCTGGGGCTGATGTTGGCCCAACTACAGGACAGCTTGGCAGGTACATGCGAAAGTGGTAGCTGCTGCCCCTTGACTGTGTGTGTCATGGAGAGTGACAGATTGGACCTCCTTTGGTTGAAGTAATGGGGATGGATGATATGTGCATGCAGTCAGACTCAGGTGCTGTGCCCAGTTGCCTGTAGTACTTAGCAGATAGGGAAAGAGTGAAGAACTGAAACATCATCTAGTTTTCTCCTTTGTAGGCATGGAGGGATTTTTGAAATCAGATGAGAGGCAGAGATTGGCCAAAGAAAGACGAGAAGAAAGAGAAAAATGTCTGGGTAAGTTATGCACTTTAGCTATTTCGGTCCAAGGGAGTGGAGATATGATGGTGTCTTTTCTGAAGATTCTTAGAAATTTGTGAATGAATGGGAAGAGAACTAGGACAATTGCTAGATGAACATGAAGAATCAGGGGTGAACCTACTCTGCAACTGGCATGTTCACAAATAGGTAATTCTCAGAACAGTTCACTCGGCAAACATTGAACCTCTGCTGTGTTCTAGCCACCGTGTTAGGGTCTGCAGATATGATATTGAAGAAAGAAAAACAGTCGCTGTCCCTGACCTAAGGAAGTCCTAACACCTTCAAGTGTCAACTGTGTACACTCCCTCAGGCTCTCTCTTGGGAATCTAAAAGGGCCATCCTCAGCAGAACTGAGAAAATCAGCACTTGAGTCATTCTGTATTTTAGGACAGAAGGCCATGGTTGAGAAAGGCTGTCTTGCCTCTTGCAGGTTGTAGACAGATTAGTGCAGAGTGTTCTTCACAGGATGCTGAGGGAGATAGCGTTTTCCCACTGCATTGAGACAAATGAGGAGCTTTCAGGTTCTTCTCTTCTTCACTGCCTCCTGGTGATCGGTACAAGCATTGCCTCCTCCAGGGAACCCTTCCCTGTCTTGGCTAGGTGGAATTAAGGGCCCCTTAGTAAATGCCTTGAGGGTAAGGCAAATTTTATTCATGTGTTTTACCCCCGACCTAGCTCAGTGTCTGGTGCGTGGTGCACACACAGTTAACCTGCTTTTGAATGAGCATACCCTTATAAGCATCATTGCTCAACCTAGCATATAGTTTAGCCATTGTGCACAAGTTTGACTTAATGATAGCCGTCATAGTCATAGCTCCCACGTCGGGAGGTACTTACTGTGTACTTCACGGTCATCATCTTGTTCGATCTTCACAACACTGTGATGTGGCAAACATGACTGTCCCCACATTGTAGAGGAGGAAACCGAGGCAGAGGGATGATCTAGCTAACATGCTTAGGGTTACCCAGCTAGTGGCGGAGGTACCAGAACCCTTTATCTCAATGAGTGCATCCTAGGATCCTACCAGGCTCTTTTTAGGGCTCTGCCCTTGCTTCTGTGTTTTTGGTCTTCATCCAAACTGCATGGGGTGCTCTGGTAATGACACCTGTCTTCTGCTTTCCTTCCCCAGCTGCTCGGGAGCAACAGATCCTGGAGAAACAGAAAAGAGCCAAGCTCCAGTACGAAAAGCAAATGGAGGAGCGATGGCGAAAACTGGAAGAGCAGCGGCAGCGGGAGGACCAGAAGAGGGCTGCTGTGGAAGAGAAAAGGAAACAGAAGCTCCGGGAGGAGGAGGTAAGGCCCAGGTGCACCCTCCGCCACCTCCCAGCCCCCTCAGCAGGGTGCTCAGAGTGCTTGGGCATCCTGCCCAGCTCTGGGGTAGGAAAGAGACCTGCCGTGCACCTTCTCCTTGGTGGCTCCCGTGCCTTCTTTCAGCAGCATGACATGAAACTGGAAGCAGCACCAACATAGAACCACAGAGACTTACCCATTCAACTCAGGTGTTAATTTGCTGTGCGATCTAGGGCAAACTGGTTGGCTTCTCTGGGCCTTGATTTGTGTGTCTGTGAAGTGAGAGGGTTGGATTTGGCAGTCTCCAATGCCTCTTCTAGTCATAACCTTTTCTGATTCTAAGACTCAAAGGGTCCCTGGTGGTCTAGTAGATAGGGGAAAAAAAAAAAAGACTCAGAGGAGATTGTGGATAGCGGCTGGGTGGTGTAAATCTGAGGGTTACAGATGGGAGTTCATGCCTCCAGGGCAGACACAAGGCCAGAACAAGAACTGTGAGGTTGAGAACATTGTGATCCTGTCACTTGCTACTGGCAAATTAGTCTACCCTCAAATACCAAGATGCTAGTATATTTAAATTTTAATGTAGTTCTTTACTTTAATTGCTCTTTCCAGTTACCTTTTAAAAAAGAGATGGCACATAATTACCCCTACAGAGTTCTTTATTACTAAATTTTGAAAATATATTTAGAAAGCATATTTGGATTATAGATTTTCTTCACGATTATATTTTTAGGATGTAATAAAAACCTTATGTCAGTTGATGATAATTTTTTATTCATAAGGTATAATGATTCATCTTTTAGTATGAACAATATAGAGGTTTGGTAATCTCCAACACTGTAGGATATAAAGATGTTTGTACGAATTCAGTATTTTTTAAAATCTCTGAATGGTTGTTTATCACTATATATATTTACCCCTTCCTTTTTTTTTTTTTTTTTTTTAAGAGAACACATACGAAAACACACAGAGTCAGACCCATCTTGCCCAAGAAGCACCCTTTCATGGTGATTTCTTTCCTCCTCTTAGGAAATGAGATCTAAGCCAGTGTCTTAGCTATAGTTCACCGTTACTGGCTGCAGTCTGATTGCCGTGCCTTCATCTGCTCCCAGTTCAAATGTCAGCTCAAATGCCAGCTCTACCACTGAGCAGCTGGTGGCCAGGGGCAAGTCACATGCCCCCCTAACTCTGTCTCCTTAGCCCAAAAGAGAGGTAGTTACAGGAATTAAAAGAGGTAACTTTTGTAAAAGTGCCCAGCAAAGCACCTAGCACAGAGTAATCATTCAGGAATGTTACATTCTGTTTAGTTACTTCAGCTGAGCCTAGCTAAAGCAAGGTCAAGAGGGAGCTACTCACAAAAGCTTATGAAACAGAGTCAGTAGATGGGAAAAAGCCACAGTATAATAGGCTGTTTTGGTAACTTGGGACAGATTTCTCCTTTCCTCCCTTGTGTGTTTGTCAAGAGTTGCTGGACTCACCTATTTTCTTCCTATCCTCCATTCCTTGATGACTTAGAGCTTGTCCTCTTCCTCCATGATGTCTCCATTTTGAAAGCTTGTCACTGCTGCTTCAAGGAAGGGGTACTGTGAAGTCACATAAGATACTTCCCGTGCTCTGACATATGCAGTGTCACTGGGGGCTGCTTTTGAGGCAATTTCTGTTTATAATTTTTCTCCACAGAACATTAGTGCTAGAGGCATGTTAAATTAAGTAGTCCAGCTCCCCCTTCTTGGAGGTGAGAGAGTTTTATGCCATGTGATGCAGCTGAATCTTTTGTGGTTTTCCTTCTGGGTAATTTTCTATTTGTGTGCTTCCTTGCACCCCGAATGTGGTGGAGGGAGGCAGGAGGCTGCCCGACTGACCCTTGTCAGCCCAAGCTGAGCTTGGTTCCCTCTTCTCCCTAGGCACAGCAGGGCAGGGCTGAGGGCTGGGCCTCCTGTGGTTGTGTAGCAACCCACTGCCACCTGCTCCTGCCCTCAAGTTCCCAGGGGACCCAGGTGTAGCTTAGGGACTTGCCACACACAGGCTGGCTTGTTAGTTACATTGGGTCTCTAGCTGGTTGGAAAGTGTTTGTGTTGCCCACCAAATCCTGCCTCTCTGGGTCTGATACTTAGGAGCTCATGAGAGGCCTATTGACCCCATCCCAGCCCTGTCCTGGCTCTGTATCTCTGTGGTTGCCGTGATGTCACTCTTGATAACCCCTCATGTCTATGCCAGGGCGGAAGTGGGTACCACCAATGGCCTGACTCTCAGAGGTCTCCAGAATTGGCAGAGGTAGAAGCTAGTCAGGCCTGTCCCAGGGAGGGGATGGGGTGGTTCTACTGTCCACTTGACACCCTGACCTTAAACTCATTATCTTGCTGGAGGCCACCTACTCGTAAGGTGAGTTCTTAGAACCTTCACGTGCCACACAACTCCCAGGAACCGAGCTGCCAGAACAAGTTCCTGTCACCTGTGTTTGGGCTGACAACACAGTATGCCCACCCATTCTCAGGGCAGTATATCTTCCTGACCAATGGCCCTGGAAAATTGGATTTGGAAAAGCCATCTTCATGTTCCTTATGCTAAACAGAAAAGAGAAAGGCTTCTTTCTTTCTTTCTTTCTTTCTTTCTTTCTTTCTTTCTTTC
>NC_045456.1:3411572-3441227 GCF_002776525.5 Piliocolobus tephrosceles
TCTTTCTTTCTTTCTTTTCTTTTCTTTTCTTTTCTTTCTTTCTTTCTCTTTCTTTCTTTGTCTCTGTCTCTCTGTGTCTCTCTCTCTCTGTCTGTCTCTCTCTCTCTCTCTCTCTCGTCTGTCTTTCTTCACACATCCCTGCTGAGGACCACTTGGGGTGTGTCCCTGCAGTGTCATCCCCAGAACACATGTAATGGGCCAGGCACGGTGGCTTATGCCTGTAATCCCAGCACTTTGGGAAGCCAAGGCAGGTGGATCACCTGAGGTCAGGAGTTCAAGACCAGCCTGGCCAACATGGTGAAACCCAGTCTCTGCTAAAAATACAAAAATTACACAGGCATAGTGGTGCTCGCCTGTAATCCTAGCTACTTAGGCGGCTGAGGTGAGAGAATCACTTGAACCCAGGAGGTGGAGCTTGCAGTGAGCAGAGATCGCACCACTGCACTCCAGCCTGGGTGACAAAGCAAGACTCCATCTCAAACAAACAAACAAAAAAATATATAATGGCAGTTGAAGAGGCCCAGCCACCCTTACCACCCATTCCTGCCAGAGACTGCTGTCTGAGTAACAAGTGTCTGGAATGTGCCCTGCTGGCGACCTTTAATACTGTTCAGCCAGTTCGGGGGTCACCTTGGTTGTGATTCTCTAAATTCATCCAGACAGGTCTAAAGCCAGAGCTCAAGACATCAAGTGTGAGGCTTCCTTCCTTCCTTCCTTCCTTCCTTCCTTCCTTCCTTCCTTCCTTCCTTCCTTCCTACCTCCCTTCCCCTTCCCCCCCCCCCTCCCCCTCCCTTTCCCCCTCCTCCTCCCCCCCCTTCTCCTTCCCCTTCCCCTTCCCTTCCCCTTCCCTTCCCTTCCCCTTACCTTCCCTTCCTTCCCTGCCTTCCTTCTTTCCTTCTTTCCTTCCACTAAGCCCTACCTAATAGAGGAGATTCTAGGGACAAGGATTTGCCTTGCCCTTTCCCCATCCTCTGTTGATCATCAGATGATACTCAGGAGAACCAGAACTTGGCAGGAATTGCAGTATGCAGTTCTGATATTTATTAATACTGTTTTTCTAATGTGATGGAACTTTCTCATGCTCACTTTCTCATGCTCAGCCTTTCCTCTAACCAGTGGCTCTTGCTTGGGCATCCCATGACCAGCAGCACCTGGGAACTTGTTAGAAATGCAGATTCTCAGCAGACTCCACCCCAGACCTATTGACTCAGAAACTCTGGGGATAAACCCCAGGGTTTTAACAATTTCTCTAGGGGATTCTCCTACCTGATCTCTCAGATTTGAGAACTATTGCTGTAAATGGTCCTGATAAGAATCTTCCTCTTAAATTCAGATTCACTTAGCTTTTTTAAGGACTTACTGCATACTAGTCATTATCCCATAGACTTAGCGTGACCTGGTGATGTAGGTAAGCTCATCCCATTTTATAGGCAAGGAAACTGAAGCCCAGTTTCCTTGAAATGGAAGTGATTAGTTCAAGTTCACGGGGATAAAAAGCAGCAGGCAGAGGTGGGATTTGAATCCTTACCTCCTGAGTCCAAATCTGGGATATGGAGTCCCATATGAAGGAACAAAAAGATACACACAAACACGAGGCAATACTGACCTATACAGGACTAACATTAAATAAGACTTGTGCACTGGACAACTTTTGTTTTCTGTATGTGTGAATCACCCCATTCTGACTTTTTGGAGTTCCATAAATCCTCTTCTCTTAGAACTTGGTTATCATCTATTTCTCATCATCTCTCCAAAAGTGGGTGATACAAAGTGAGTGTGTTTTTCTCTCAGGGACAGCTGTATTTTCATCAGCCACCTCAAGGTCTGAAGGAATGAATCTCCAGTGGTGGGATTTGGAGCAGCTCAGTTGGCTGGAGATGGATGGCAGGGGTAGTTTTTCTAGAGGTCACTGAAAAGTCCAGGGGCAGGTCTGGCTTTCAGTGAGCACTCATTCCCTTACAACGATGCCCCCCAGATAGCTGATCAGTGGTCAGGCTGGTTCAGTGAAGCTCACTTGTTCTTTGTTCTCATCGGTCCCCTAGTAGAGAAGGGACCACTTTTTGAGGTCCTTCTGGCATGTAGGAAATCTACCATAACCCACCCAGTACTTAATTCACTCTAGGATGAAAGGTTTCAACACTTCAGTTAGGTCATTGGTTAACACTTTATGTTAAAACCATATAATGAAATACTATTCAGCCCCAATCTCAAGTGGCTGTACTTCAGGCATCACATGGCAGAGTTCTCTTCCCTCCAAGCCCCAGCTTTTATCAGGCAGACTGTCCGAGTTGGCCATCATCATTTAATGGGCCAGGGTCGTGAGGACTGGACTCTGCCAAGGCATGCATACTCATGATTGTAGAGTCTCAGGCCAAAAACAAGAGCACAGTTAATAGCTAATACAAATATAAGACTTACAGGAGGTAAAAATCCCCCTTTCTGCTCATAGGTCCCTGGAGAGGCAGTCTCTTAGCAAAGTGCTATTCAGAGAAAAATTATGCAGAGGAGGCTGAGATGTGGAGAAGCCAGATCCTCATCTCATCCCTCTGGTATAGACAGAAGGGATAAATCCAGATACCTATTAAATGACCTTTATATGTTTCTAGTAAGTGTGACATAAAGGAGCCTTTTCCTGATCTTTAAGTCATGGTTACTCAGTTGATGCTGTCCTAACTTAATTTTGCTTCTGTGTGTGTTTCTTTAAGCCAGGAGACAATTGTATCTTTTTGTTTTGGAGTCAGGCTACAATTAACCCAATTCCTGGAGCATCTCAGGGTTGGGCTTTATGAGGGCAAAAGGGTATCATTATAACTGCTAGCTCAGGTCTTCTCCAGTGGAGATAGGGAGAGGAGTTGGTATTTGCAGTGTCACGGAGGTGGTGGGGAGTGCAGAATTAGAGCACCTTCACTGCAGCACCAAGGACAACTTTATGAAAGTAACAATTTGGGTAATACAGGAAAGTGTTTTTGATAAATACTGTTACAAGAGAAGCCGAAGCCTAATGGTTGTTTTTCTCTTCTGGTTAAAAATTACTGGGTTCTGCCTCCCTGCCTCCTCTACATACGTAACTGTGAATGCGTGGATGCTTTATTTTGTGGCCAGAAGGTTCTTTACTCTTGCCTCTTGAAAATTTTGAAATATGCAATATTATCCCAGATTACTATATAGCAGAAAAGTGTCACACTATGTAAAACAGTTGGTTCCCCTTTAAGAAGTCCAAGATGAAAATGCAGCTTTGCAAAATAGATCTCAGTGTCATGTATCACCCCAAAAACTCAAATTATATTTGCATTAAAATTTTCTCAAAGCAAAATGTTTTATACTTTTAACTAGAAAAGATGATCTTGGTTCTGGAGCAGAATTCCAGCTCTCCTGGATAGGGCAAAGTGGCTTGAGATAGGCCTCAAGGAGTTAATGCTTATTGGGCATTATTCCTAGGGCAGCTTCTCCCCAGAGAGGGGAGGGGACAGGACGCGCAGTGTTCGGATTGAGAACCAGTGCTAGCCTAGCTGCATTGTTTACTCTTTACCTACCCAGAACACGCTGGTGTGGCAGAGAGAGCACATATGCCTGGATTTTGGATGCTGAGCACAGAAAGCCCCATTTGGTGACTCACACCATGCTCTGAGGCAGCAGGCAGTGTGGTGGGGCCAGGTAGTTAATCTTGTTAACACTCGTCTTACATGAACTGTGTAGGAACGGCTGGAGGCGATGATGCGCCGGTCCCTGGAGCGCACACAGCAGCTGGAGCTGAAAAAGAAGTATTCGTGGGGAACACCACTGGCCATTGGACCCGGAGGACATGATGGTGAGTGTAGGGTTGCCCCTGTATTTCAGGTCCCGGGTGGGAAATAATGGAGCAGGCAGGGGATCATGGGCACCGCTGGGTGTCTCCAGGATCTGGGGGATGCTTTGTACAGCTTTTCAGAGGCACCACGTTCAGATGTGATGTTTAAAACTGCCAAGATTCCTATGCATGCGTTTGTTATGAAGGGGATCTATGCATTCTTCTTGATAGCAAACAGCAGTTGACACAAAAACTGGGCATTCAGGGAGAGCAAAAGAAAAGACTTTGAACGCAGAGCCCAGTGAGCTGGGCCCAGCTGGCAAGCCCAGGGCTGGTCTGACTTCAGGGGAGGGAAACGGCAGGAGACTCTGTTACTTTCCAGATGCAATCAGGAAAAGCAGAGTCGCAGTTACCCTCCAAAAAGGGCTGGACTATTTCCTGCTTCATTTTAAATTTTTGTTGCTTTTTCGACTTTGTTTCAGGGTGACTTATTTCATTACCAGTTCATACTCATCTTTAAATTTTCAAATCTGTAATTTAATATATGGATTGTTACTAGTCTCTGGATGGCTTTTCCTTCTTTTCAGTGTCTCACTACATTTCAGCGATCTTAGCACTCTATTATGCAGGAGGTGTGTACTAGCTTTATCTGAGAGCAAATGCATTTGAGTTTACAGGACAGTTCTTGACTCCGCTGTATTGTGCTTTTAACTTTTGGGCAGTAAATATACTTTATTTTTTCTTTTTTGAAAAGCCAACAATGCATTTCAGTTACTTTTTCTGATTTCCTAATTAGAAACTAAGAAGCAACAAAAAATTGGGACTTTTTTCTTTTACCTCTCTTTGCTCTGATTTTTTGCTGTGTAGGTGAATCAGAAAATACCCCACCCCCTCCTCTAGGTTTAGCAGCCAGCACCCTCCCTCCGGATGCAGGGACCACTGCCGCAGCTGCCGAGTCCACCAATGGTATATCCGAGCATCACTGTGCCATAGCATTTTGTGATAACTGTTCTGATCACCCTCCTCCATCACCACGTCTGTGTCAAGCACTTTTACAACTGATTTCTTAGTCTGGCCTGTTACATTTTTTTTTTTCTAGCAACGTGAATGACATACCCATATTTCTTTGTTCCTCTGTCATTATAGAGTGGTGCATGCCTTACATCTTAGTGCCCTGGAAACATTTTATCCTCAACTCACTAATGTCTGCCTTGAAAATCTTGTCAGTGTTGGATTTCTGCACATTCAGATCTTTAACAATCTCTTCATCATCTGTTGTAGACATTAAGTAGTAGGGCATTCTGATTACTTCTGGTTACCAAAACCTATATTCACCCAGAGTTCTGAATGGAAAACTTAGGCTTAGTGTTAAAGTGATAGATTCCTGTAGAGGTGTTTGAGAGGAAGTGGTAGGGAATTTATCAGTGCTAACACTGGGAATCCGAATAATTAGATAATTTGGCTTTGTGCTTGATTTTATCTCTCTGTCTAATAGGCTGTTTTATATACAGGCCTGAGAAACTCCTCTGGTCTAGATCAAGAACAGAACTAGCCAAACTTTGTTCCCATTTAATAATGACTTTAGAAATTCAATCCATCTTTAACTGGCAAAAAAAAAAAAAAAAAAAAGATGTAAAAGGGATGCAGTATTTACCAGCAATGCAGAAAGTCATATTAGCAGCAGGAATCAATATCCTTGGTTTCTGACATTTCTTTGACAATTAATAATCCTTATTGGGGGTGCTTCGTAACAGCAATTTTGCTGCACAAGCAGAGTTACCTCTAGCGTGGGCACTGGCTTTCCCCCTAAGAAAGGTGCAGGAGGGCCAGGCGTGGTGGCTTGTGCCTGTAATCCCAGCACTTTGGGAGGCCGAGGCAGACAGATCAGTTGAGATCAGGAGTTCACCTGGCCAACATGGTGAAACCCTGCCTCTACTAAAAATATAAAAATTAGTCAAGTGTGGTGGCGATTGCCTGTAGCCCCAGCTACTCAGGAGGCTGAGGCAAGAGAATTGCTTGAACCCGGGAGGCAGAGGTTGCAGTGAGATCGTGCCAGTGCACTCCAGCCTGGGTGATGGAGCAAGACTCCGTCTTGAAAAAAAAAGAAAAAAGAAAAGAAAGGTGCAGAGAGATGGAGTAATCACCCACTGGGAATCAGCACCCAGGGCCCGGGCCAGGGTGAAATGAGTGCAGTACTTGACTAGAGCACACAATTTAAGGGAGTGCCAAAAATCTCAGTAATAAAGATAAAATAATATCTTAATGTGATATTTATAAAATCAAAATTAATGCAAAACAATCCATAATAAACAACACATTTCTAAAGACCAGTGCCATGCTGAGCATATCAGAGCCTGAAGCAAAAGGGAAAATGTGCACCCCTATATACATGGTTTTATGTAATTTCTAATGTTTAATTTTTTCAAAATGTTAAAGTAGTTTAAAATATGGAAAAATTGAAAAGTAGGAGTATTAAAACTCACATTTCAACTTTAAATACTTTGTTTCTATGCAAATCAAATTTATTATACTTTTACTTCAGCTTTAGTTAATTAACAATTTTGGGGCCAGGTGCAGTGGCTCACGCCTGCCTGTAATCCCAGCACTTTGGGAGGCTGAGGCGGATCACAAGGTCAAGAGATCAAGACCATCCTGGCCAACATGGTGAAATACCATCTCTACTAACAATACAAAAATTAGCTGGGCATGCTGGTGAGCACCTGTAGTTCCAGCTACTCAGGAGGCTGAGGCAGGAGAATCACTTGACCCCGGGAGGCGGAGGTTGCAGTGGGCTGAGATCGTGCCACTGCACTGTAGCCTGGGAGACAGAGTGAGACTCTTATCTCAAAAAAAAAAAAAAAAGAAAAAATTATTTAAGATTGTCATTTGGTCAGCAGAAATTATAGAACACGGCAGTTCTCATAGCAGTTCTCATGTGAAAACAAGATGAGCAAAGGAGTAGATTTTGAAAATATTATTGATGACTTTGCTTTTTCTACAACCAAGAGCACACATTTTTCTTTTGGCCTCAGGCTTTAACATAGCTTGACAGGGCACTGTCAGCATCTCTTTGTTTGCTATAATGGTTTAATTTAGAGACCAGTCTGAAATAATGACTGGAACATGAGAACACCAAACTCAAGGTCACCTGTTAAAATCCTAACCTCAAACAGTTAAAGCATTTGCGAAAGGGCCATTTTGATCTGTCTCTTACTAAGTAAGAAAAGGAAAACCAACTGCTAAAGAAGCCGTTCTGCTTTAAATACAACTCCGAGAGGACGGATTTCATCTCTCTCCAACCTGAGCTATAGATAACCTTCATAAAAGAATCGGTTTCAGCAAGCAGTGACAGTCAGACCATAAGGCGTTTTCTAGTGGTTGGTGATTTGTCTCTGGGTCCAGGTTGGTTTTGTTTTTGTGTGATGTGAGCATGCTCAAAAATTCCTAGATAAAAGAAAATGATTTGTTGGTGGGATTAACATGGCTTTAGTTGAACAGTTGAGTAAGGTTGAACATTTGAAATTGAAGATGACAACACAGTGAAGAAATTGCAGAGATCTTGCTGCAGACCAAGGGCTGCTGTAGCCTGGGCATTTCCAGATTAGGATAATGAGATGCCAGGATGATGAAAGCAGAGCATGCTGTGCCACAGCATTTAGGAGGTGTGTGGATGAGGACAGGAAGGACACTTCGGGATATGTGTTTCTCGGTTCTACAGTAGTGTGATGAATACCAATGTCTTTAATGCATTTCTCTGCAGCATGTGACAAACTTTCAACATCAACTATGAATTTGCCAAAGCCGACGGAGCCTCCCATGAGTAAACGCCTGTCTTCATCCACCGCGGCAATATCCTATTCCCCAGACCGAGGCAAGTGAATGTGTAGACTTGGTCTCTCCAGTTTGTTTCTTTTCTGGTGTGAGCATCTTAACGTTGGTCTTTGTGAGAGCCTCCTCTTGAGCCTTCTGCAGATACCATCATTGTCCTAGTCTTGTGGTCCGAATGTGGGAGCCCTAGGGCCTTGTCAGTGGGACTTTGGAACGTGGTATGGCTCTTTAGAGCCAGGTCGTTGTTGAATAGAGGCAAGAATTAATGCAGTCTCCCAGTCTGAAAGAAACTGTTCTGTTTTCCACATTGCATGTAGGAGTTAGCTTGCCCAGGAATTAATTAACCAGTGGGCAGATGTGACCATTAAAGTAACTACCTGGTCAATGATGGAATACAGTTGATTAACCAGAAAGAGCAGAATTGATAAGTTATAGTTACATGGGAGGCTTAGATATGTGAAAAAATGGGGTTCTGCCATCATCTGTGGTTTATAGGCCTGCCCATTTTGTAGATGAAAAGAGAAGCACAGAACTAATGAGGCCTCTAAAAGAGGAAAAGAATGGGTGGCACTCTGTTTTGAGTTGGGAGATGATGTGTATGGGACGTGTGCCAGTTCCAGAACCTGAGTAGATTTAACACGGTCTGCATTCTCACAAAGGCTCAGATAAGTCACTGAAAGTCTGTTTATACCTTTCAGAGTATATAGGTTAAGGAAATAAGGGAAGCTCTCCATGCACTAAATGTTTATTCTAAAGCAACACTGAAGAAGTATCAGGTGCCAGTGGAGTGTTTAGCACAAGTTATCACCAAGGGCAGAGCAAGAGGCTGGTTGCGACTTGGCAGAGGCTGATGTGCCTTCCTGGTTGTTTCCACTGACATTGACTTTGTACCTCTATCCCAGAGGCATGTTATGTGTGTCAGAGACCCTATAAGGTTCATAATGCTACTGATCTGTGATGCAGTTCATGGTAAGCACCAGGAACCTGGAAGTGATGAAGAGCCGAATACAGAGTGAGGGAAAAGTTAATTCATTGCCATATATAATACATTCTAAACTGATCTAAATATTTTGGTCATTGACTTCTAGATTATGAATACTACTGTCTTTCATTAAAGCTGATAATCAGTTGGCTGTTTGTATTTTTGTGCCTCTTCATTTAATTTTTACCCTTATTGACATGTCAAAAGTATGAAAAGATATATTTTTATACTATTACAGGATGACATTTTATTTAAAAATCAGTGTGTTATGAAATGTTTCTTAGCACAGGACCTCAAACAAGTGTTTTATAGGCATAATTTTTTTCTACTTGGAGTAAAGGATTTTTTTTTTTTTTTTTTTTTGAGACAGGCTCTCTGTTGCACAGGCTAGAGTGCAGTGATACAATCGCCTCAAGTAGCTGGGACTACAGGCGCACATCACCATGCCCAGCTAATTTTTTTGTATTTTTTGTAGAGACGAGGTTTCGCCATGTTGCCCGGGCTGGTCTCAAATTCTTGAGTTCAAGTGACCCAACTGCCTTGGCCTCCCAAAGTGTTGGGATAACAAGCATGAGCCACCATGCCTGGCCATAAATGATTTCCTGAATCCATATTACATCTGGGAGGTGGGCTAATTCTCTGAGTGATACAGGTCACTGTACTGCAATGGCATATTGAATGGATTCTGGTACCTCGTGACAATTAATGCACTTTCCCAAACTCTAAAGGACACATTATTTGTTTTATTTTACTATGACACATTCCAAATCCATCCTTTGTTCAAATATTCTTATTTTCCATGTTCTGCCACCCAAAAGTTAATTTGCACCATGCATTGTGTTGTTTAAACGTTTTATTTTGTTTTGTTTTAATTTTGCTTTTTAAAATTTTCATTTGATTCCATCCCTCAGCTCATCGCATGCACCTTAGTCCAATGGAAGCCATTCTTGTTTCGCGACTGTTGACACCCACACAGTCTTCTTTAGCCAGAAGCAGAGCTTCAGTCATGCTCTCTGGGCAGGCCAGTGATTCAGGTAAAAGAGGCTAAGCTGGTAACGCCAGGGAAAATGCCCAAAGAGGTTTTGGTCAGCCTAGGATTTACTCCTGAATTTTTGGGTTTTGCTTCCTATTTGCTGGCTTTGTGAAATGTCTTCATTGGTTAATAACGTCTTATACCAGTGTTTTACTGTTTTATGTTTCTTTTGAGTGTCACAGAGGTGAGTAAATTATTTTATGAGTGAGAGCATGTCCTTTAGGGGAAGAGAAACCCACTTGATGAACTCTGCAGGTTAGTAGACTTCTTAAAAGATGATGTGGCAAAATAGCCTGTAGACCAGTCTGGGGAGTCCCATAGCCAGCTCTGCCATTCACTAGCTCTCACCATTGGGGATAAGTTAATTAACTTCTTTAAGCCTCAGTTTTCTCATATATAAGATGGAGCTATTTTAAATTATTGTGAGGATTAAATGAGAGAGTGCACGCAAATGAGATAGCACAATGATTAGCGCAGAATAAAAGCTCAACAGAAGTTTAGAGCTTCACTACTGAAAAGGTGATCCATTGACCAGCAATGGCAGCAGCATCTAGGAGCTTGGTTGGAAGGCCCCACCCAACCTACACATTGAAGTCTGAGAAACACTGGACCAGACCATCAAAGCTCTGCCTTTATCGAAGCAGATCAAGTCATCATGTCAGGATTCGTGGGGGCTGGGATTCTCTTTGTTTCCAGATGAGCAGTACTGTGTCCGCCTAAGGTCAGGTCTACTCTCTATTCTCAAGATAGTGTACTCAGTGTGATGATACATAAATGACATAAAACTTCTGCCTAGTTGTAGCTGCTTCCAAACAGTTACACCGTTTCTGCAAAGAAGTTGTACAGGTAGCTAATAAGTTCATAAGATGCTCAACATCATTAATCATTAGGGAAATGCAAATCAAAACCATAGTGGGTTGCCACTTCACATCCACTAGGATGACTAGAATTTTTTTAAAAGGGGAAATAACCACATGTTGGTGGAGGTGTGGAGACACTCTTCCCTCACACACTGCTGGTGGGAATGTGCAGCTGCTGTAGAACATGGTCTGGCAGTTCCTCAAAAACTTAAGCATAGAGTTCCCTTACGACCCAGCAATTCCACTTCTAGGTATACAGCCAAGGAAATTAAAAACATATGTTTGCACCAAAACTTATTCACAATAGCCACAAAGTGGAAACAAAACGTGATATACCCATAAAGTAGAATATTATTCAGTTATAAAAAGAAATACAGGCCAGGCATGGTGGCTCATGCCTGTAATCCCAGCACTTTGGGAGACTGATGCGGGCGGTTCACTTGAGTTGGGGAGTTCGAGACCAGTATGGCCAACATAGTGAAACCCCATCTCTACTAAAAATACTAAAAATACAAAAATTAGGTGGGTGTGGTGGTGCACACCTGTAATTCCAGCTACTTGGGAGGCTAAGACAGGAGAATCACTTGAGCTCAGGAGATGGAGACTGTAGTGAGCCGAGATTGCACCACTGTACTCCAGCTTGGGTGACAGAGTGAGACTCCATCTCAAAAAAAAAAAAAAAAATACAGATACATACCACAAGATAGATGAACCTTGAAAATACTATGCTAAGTGAAAGAAACCAGTTGCAAAAGGCCACAAATTGTATGCTTCTATTTACATGAAATGTCTGAAATAGGAAAATCCATGAAGATGGACAATAGATGGTGGTTATCAGAGATTGGAGGAGGGAAGGAAGGGGAGTGACTGCTTAACGGACAAAGAGTTTCTTTGGGGAATCTTGAAAATGTTTTAGAAGTAGACTGTGGTTATGGTTCCACAACCTTGTGAATGTACTAAAACCTCCAAATTGTGTGTATATGTGTATGTGTATATATATATGTACATGTATTTAAAGACAGGGTCTTGCTCTTTTACCCTGGGTGGAATGCAGTGATGTGATCATAGCTCACTGCAGCCTCGAACTTCAAGCCCTCCTCTCAACCACAGCTTCCCAAGTAGCTGGGACTACAGGCACACACCACCATGCCTGGCTAATTTTTTGGATTCTTTGTAGGGACAGGGTCTCACTATGTTGCTCAGGCTGGTCTCAAACTCTTGGGCTCAAGCGTGACCCATCTGCGTCGGCCTCCCAAAGTGCTAGGATTACAGGTATGAGCCACCATGCCTGTCCTGTACACTTTTTAAAGGGTGAATTTTATGGTATATGAATTATATATCAAAAAACCCTAGCAAGTAGGAAGTACCCCATTTTGAGAATAAGGAATATGTTGTGGTTCCCTAATAGCAACTCCAGGATCGGTGATTTGCTAGGAAGACTCACAGGATCCCCAGTGAAAGGATGCAAGCAAAGTCAGCAAAGGGGAAAGGCACATGGGACAAAGTCCTGGGAAGACCAGGCACAAGCTTCCAGAGTCCTCTCCAGTGGAGCCACTCAGGATGCCTTTCACCCTAGCAATGAGTTATGACAACATGTGTGAAATGTTGCCAACCAGGGAAGCTTTTTAGAGACTCAGTGCCCCCGGTTTTTACAGGGGGCTGGTCACATGCACCCCTTGCCCAGCACATACCCAAATTCCAGGTTCCCAGAAGGAAAACAGGTATTCAACATACACCATGTTGTTTGTTTATGCCCAGTGAGCCACTCATCAGTTAAAGGCGGGGTCGTCCCAAAATCTAAGTTCCCAGGTGCCAGCCAAAGGCTAACCTTGTAAGCAGGCTTTTATAGGTACAGCAGTCAGGCCTGCTATGTTAGCTCATTTTTGCACAGTCCACCCACTTGACCCTTGGCCAAGGTGTCTTTACAGAAAATTTTTCAGTGGAGCACCATACAGCAGGGGGTGAGACCATCCTGCAATATTGATCTCAGTTATGTCCTTTAGGGGTTCTGGGACTTAGCAGTTAAAGCAAATCTCATTAACCAGAAAGTCTGTCTTTTTTCTTCTCTTTCTTTTCTTTTCTTTTCTTTTCTATCTATCTATCTATCTATCTATCTATCTATCTATCTATCTATCTATCTATTTATTTATTTATTTTGGAGACAAGGTCTTGCTCTGTTGCTCTTAGCCACGCTGGAGTGCAGTGGCATGATCATGGCTCAACACGTCCTCAACCTCCTGGGCTTAAGTGATCATCCCACCTAAGTCTCCTGAGTAGCTGGGACTATAGGTGTGTGCTACCACACCTAGCTAATTTTTTTTTTTTTTTTTGTAGAGATAGGGTCTCCCTATGTTGCCCAAGTTGGTCTCAAACTCTGTGACTCAAGTGATCCTCCCACCTCGGCCTCCCAAAGTGCTGGGATTATAGGCTTAAGCCACTGCACCTGGCCTTAGAAAGGTCTGTTTGAGACAGCCAGGTGACCTCCTCCGTCAGTTGCTATATGAATCTTTTTACCTGGCCCGTGGCATCAACTCAGGCCCAGAACAGCTCTGGCCAGTAAGTTGAAACTGATCTCAATGCCTTCCAGGCCTGACGTGGTGTCATGATAATCATGGCACGCACATAGGAACTGTGATCCCCAAGGGCTCATGTGGTTCCCTGGAAACAAAGAGTTGAAGATGTTAGGGTACTCTAACAGGCTATCATTGGTCAGGCAGTCACCAACATGGCCTCCCACTTCAGGGTGCTCAGTCCAGTGCAGGTAATTCAGCTCCATCCCAGGTTTTATGGGGGCTGCCTGAGGCCATCAGTCCCAAGCAGTTCTACCAGTGACCCTACTTCATCTTCTTGGCAAGTGCAGACGGCATCTGGAGGTGTTCTTTGGGACATACAGGAGCTGGCCCCACCCCTGCCGACTCATAGTCATGCTGTCACGTGCCATCTAGGCTCAGCCATGGGTCTGAGTCCAAGGTGCTTTCAGTACAGGGAGTTTTCCTTCAGGAAGGAGAGCACTTCCAGGAGCAGTTATGAAAAACAGAGCACAAATGTCCTTCCCTATCGCTGTATCACCCCAGGTGTTGGATTATGTTGTTTTTCTCCATGTCCTATTCAATAATCAAAACTTTACATTTTCTTAATCATCCCCTACTCTCACCCAGACCTTTCAAAGAAAGGACAAAAGCATTTGTTAAAACCCATTTTTAATCCAACTTAACCAGAAAGATATATTGTGTTCAGGTATTAGGCTAAAATCCTACATTTTCAAAACATTTTAAAGTAGGTTTGTATCACCTCTGAGCCCTTTCATCTTGATCATTTATCCAGTGAGCAGCCTAGAAAGGATCAATCCCTTTCCAGTGACAGCTGCATTTAGCAAATTCCTTTACTGACACGTGTAGTGAGAGAAAGGTAGAGGAAATATAGTCAGGATCTCAGTCTATTACAAACTGCAGCTACTCCAGAAAATTAAACACAAAACATCAACAGCAGTGACACTTGCCCCAGAGGGGGTGGAGTTCAATCTGTTAGAGATGGCTGAAAGAGTCACATCGCCTGTGATGTGACTTGGAGCTTTTGTAGAAGTCATGTGTTGGGAATATAATCAGACTCTGCATCAGAAATATAGAGCCAATGAGCAGCTTGACTGTGGATGGTCCCATCAGAAAACAATCCCTGTCTTGTGGGCACTTGTATGTGACCCAGTCTAGCAGCATCCAGGATCTTTTTATAGTTTTGGGCCCCATGAAGGGCATTCTATATTTATAGTGGTCCCTAGTCAATTTTTAAAACTCGGAAAGAGTGTCTTTTTCTAGAAATTGCCTGTCTTTTCATAGCTCCCTTTTTCCAGAGGCTCCATTACGCAAAAGTCCTAGCAGAAAAATCTACTACAGAGACTTGTTCTGATTCTAATATTGGAGTTTAAATTCCAACCTACCCACTGCTTGGCAAAAAGTAAGGAAGCTGTGTCTCACTCTCACTTGGAGGAGAAAACAAAAACCAAAGGCATCTCTTGGGCTGTGCTTTTTCCTTCGCTTTAGCTAGCGTGCTACAGCCAAAAGCAGCCAGGGGGATCCATCCAGCCAACTCTCTTGGAGCTGCATTGGTCGTCTTTAAATTCCATAGGTCACTTTTACCTCTAGCAATAGCTTAGCTGCTGTTTTATACCATGGATAACTTCATAGCCACCCAGGCATCACAAGTTTGTTCTCCTCCCTTTTGTCCTTTTCCCAAAATGTGATTTTACCATGTTTCAGCGAATTAGGGTCATTCCAGCAATTCCCATTTCTGACATTAGTTGTGCCAGAGTTCCCCAAGACCACCCCAGGTTTGATGATTGACTAGGAGAACTTGGAAGAATCACCGTAGTTGCATTCATGACTCTGACTTATTTTTTCTTTCTTAGCTTTTTTTTTTTTTTTTTTTTTTTTTGAGATGGGGTCTTTCTCTGTCACCCAGGTTGGAGTGTAGTGGTGCGATCTTGACTCACTGCAGCCTCAACTTTCCAGGCTCAAGTGATCCTCCTGCCTCAGCCTGCAGAGTAGCTGGGACTACAGGAGTGTGCCCCCATGCCAAGCTAATTTTTGTATTTTTTGTAGAGCTGGGGTTTCACCATGTTGCCCAGGCTAGTCTCAACCTCCTGAGCTCAGGTGAGCCACCATGCCCAACCCATGGCTGTGATTTATTATAGTAGGAGGAAACATGAAAAAACTAGCAAATGGAGGAGGTGCATGGGATTAAGTCCAGAGGTAACCAGCTGCGGATTTCCAAGAGTCTTGTCCCACTAGAGTCACACGGGATGAGCTTAATTCCTCTACCAACACATTGTGACAACATGTATGAAATGTTGCCAGGCTGGGAAGTTGGCTAGAAACTCATTGCCTAGGGTTTTTACTGGGGGCTAGATATGTAGGCATCCCCTCCCAGGCACATACCCAGATTCCAGACTCCCACAAGAAAAGCAGATGCTTAGCATAAACCATACTGTTTGTATAAACAGTTTAGACACCCATCAGTTAATGGTGGGAACCCTTCCTGAAATCTAAGTTCCCAGATGCCAGCCAAGGGCCACCCATGTAAGCAGGCCTTTCCAAGCACAGCAGTCAGATCTGCTATGTTAACCCTTTTGTGCACAAGGAAATCAATGTTTAGAGAGGTTAAATAACCTGCCCAAGGTGATCCAGCTATTAGGTGGCAGTGCTAGGTCTCTGTGGCTCCAAAGTTCAGATTTTTAACCCCTGAAATAAACTTGAATAAACTTGACTCCTGAGTATGGGAGCCTTTTTAGGGTAAGATCCATCCTGTGTACAATAGAAAAGTATGATATTCATTGCCCAGGTCGTATTTTAACAGAAATGTGTTCTTCCCACCTCTGCTCTACTTTTTCCATCTGTACTCTCTGTCCTTCTGGCTGTTATACTGTAACTTTCTAGTATTCCCTGTCTGTCCTCATTTAGCTCCTCTTGGCCCTCTTAACCCTTCTTACAAGTTTTCACCCACTCGAAACATTGAGAAGAAGAAAGCTACATCTACATCTATATCTGGCGCAGGAGATGTTGGGAAAGAAGCCCTTGCAGGAGGAGAGGCCTCTCTGGTAGGTTTAAAATCACCCACCCACTCACTCCTACAAACCGTGTTCTGTCTGATGGTGTTATTACTTCTGTGCTTGACCTGGGCTCTCTGTTTCCATCAATCTCCTGGGACTGCTCAAAGCAGGAAAGGATAAATTTAGTTCAAAATTTTAACCAACCTTTGAAAATCACTTAAGTTTTTGCACCCTCTTAAGTCTTAGTACCTTGGAGCAAATTCTTAATGATGTCCTTGTCACAGCCTGCCCTCCAGAGGACAGGAGTCAGAAGGAATGTTCTATATATCCTGTGTCTTCCTCTTTACAGATATCTGATTCTGGGTCAGTCTTGCCTGTGCACCTAACTAGAACTGAGGATCTGCATCAACTTTTACCTACAAAGTAATCATTAAATATTCTTTTGAGATGAGGTCTTTTTATGTTGCCCAGGCTGACCTTGAATTCCTAGGCTCAAGTAATCCTCCTGTCTCAACCTCCTGAGTAGCTGGGACTACAGGCACGTGTTACTATGCCAAGCTTAAACATTTTTGATGGCATACTGGTACTATCAGTAAATCAAATGTTGAGCAGGCACCCCCAATTGTGTCTGTTTATTTAGAAATTACACAATGCCATACTACTTTTGTTAGTTATCAATTGCTACTTAACAAATCACCTCAAACCTTGGCAGCTTAAAATAACAAATATCTATTAACTCATGGGTTCTTTGGGTCAGAAATTCAGAGTGACTTAGTGGTTCTGGGTACAAGGTCTTTCATGAGGTGTGGTCAAGATGTTGGCCAGGGCTGCATCATCTGAAAGCACAGCTGGGCCTCGTCTGAGACGGCTCATTCATGGCTGTTGGCAGGAGGCCTCAGTTCCTCACTGCATGGGCCTGTCCATAAAGCTGCTTGAGTATCCAAATGATGCCACAGCTGGCTTCCCTCCAGGCAAGCTTTCGGGAAGCTGCAGTGTCCTTTAAGTAAGTCACTAAGATCAACCCACGCTCAAGGGGAGAGGAATTAAGTCTCATCTGTTGAAGGGAGGAATATCAAATAATGTCAGGACTTATTTTAAAACTACTGCATTTTATAATGCCATATTTTCTTTTCAAATCTGTTGTGGCTCTTAGAAGTGCATGTTTTAGACTCTTGGATTTTACTATACAGTGGATTAGTGTTGAAAGGGATTGATGGAGTGTGGGGGCCAAATGAGGACTTGCTACAGAAAAGTGTGGTAGGGAGAGAAGGGAGCTAACCTTTGTGCAGGCTAGGCACTGATGTCTATTCCCTTTTGCCAGGGGAGGTGATGGGAAGACCTACAGGACTAGATGGGGTTGCAGACCCCATTATACCATGTATACCATCAGGGGCCACAGCTCACTGTCTTGGATGTTATAACCACATTTTCACCCACTTGTAATTTTTTGTAGTGATTTTACATCTTTGTACTCTTTTCAGTTCCTATATGTCTAGGACCATAATATGATTGTGTTGTTAACTCTTTGAAAGATAACAAGGAGAAGGAAATCTTTGCATTTTGAGGCTGATTTTTTTTTTTAACTGGATAATGTAAATATGATGACCTCATCCTGCCTCCCTGCAAAGATGCCTGTCATGTGAAGCATTATAGCTTCATATCAATCCCTCTGAAAGAAAGCTGTGCATTGTTCCATCTGGGGTATTAGTCTCATAAACTGTGGAAGTAGTGCCAGTCAAGGACTGTAGCTATCCTGTGTCCCCTACAGGTGGAGAAGGTGAAGCGGGGGCAGCGAACAGCAACTTCTCTTCCCATTGTGAACTTCGGGTCCCCTCTGAAAAGATGCGAGTTTTCTGGAGGCATTCCTAAGAGACCATCTTCTCCTGTGATATCCAAGTAAGCATGTCTCCCCTTTGCCAGACAGTCTGACTGTCATGAGTCTGTTTGCTAGGGCTTTGTGCCATCCAGTGTTGCAGCTCCTGCTCCCCCGTGAGGCATGGCCAGCCAGCAGAGGTGAGAGAAATGTTGGCCTTGGAGTTACCTGGCTTGACTCTCTGTGTATCTTCTGGGTGAAAGATCCTTTGCTAAGGGACTCCAGTGCATAACAGGGCTTTTATTTACCAAGACGATGCATTCAGCATTTTCTCTTTAGGTCCATGAATTCCATTTTCTGGTATTCTTCTTTTTCCAGTTGCATTTGGATTTCAGTGATTGCATTGGACTTGGGCTCCTCCTCACATTCTCCCCGACCTTGTTGTCTCTCTCTTTAATAGAGAGACAATAATAACGTGTCAGCCATGATCAGCAATATTTTAATGAAGCAAATATATATGTGTGTGTTTTTAAGAAATGGGGTCTGGCCAGGCGCGGTGGCTCACGCCTGTAATCCCAGCACTTTGGAAGGCCAAGGCGGGCGGATCACGAGGTCAGGAGATCAAGACCATCCTGGCTAACGTGGTGAAACCCCGTCTCTACTAAAAATACAAAAAATTAGCCGGGTGTGGTAGTGGGCACCTGTAGTCCCAGCTACTCAGGAGGCTGAGGCAGGAGAAAGGCATGAACTGGGGAGGCGGAGCTTGCAGTGAGCCGACATCGCGCCCCTGCACACCAGCCTGGGCAACAGAGCGAGACTCTATCTCAAAAAAAAAAAAAAAAAGAAAAGAAAGAAAAATGAAATGGGGTCTTGTTGTGTTGCCCAGGCCTGGAGTGCACTGACTCTTCACAGGCATAATCACACCACGCTATAGCCTCCAACTCCTGGGCTCAGGTGATCCTCCCGCCTCAGTCTCCCAAGTAGCTGGGACCTCTGTACCCATGCACCATATGCCACCATGCCTAATTTTTATTAGGAACTAGGTAAACTCACCAATGAAACCATGCAACTGAAAAATTTACGATAACTATGTGACCACCAACGTCTTAAGTCATTAAAATATTTTACTGACAGTAACTGACAAGACTCAGTAAATAACTCAGTCCAGTAGGACAGTGGAAACCATCTTTAGTAGGACAGAGAAAGAAAGAGAAATATGATTTAATTTGGGAAAATAGGAAAGTTTTTATATGGAGAGAATCATATAAACCTTATTCAGTGTATCAGTTTAGTTCAGAGAATGTTGGATAAAACACAAATTTAATGAACACTTGCAAATTTGTCAAAAATATTTAAAGATGACATCAGCTCTTAAATTTCTAACGTGTTGCTTTCTAACAGAGACTTTTTCACTACTATTAATATTTTTTTTAGAGATCACTATGGTTTTGATACACTACTAATACCTGCCATTGATGTGTTTGTCCTCCATAAGGAAAATCTTTCCATAGCACGTCACTGAATTAAAAGCCTACTTTTCTTTCTTTCTTTATTTTTAGTTCGTGCAACCTTTCTGTGCTAGTATTGTCCATCTTTGGTTATGGTATTGTTATCTTACCACCTCTTTAAATTTATTGTGTGGGCTCTACAATCCATTTCCCTCTGTCTTATTTCTGAGCCTTTTTCAGCTTCCACCCATGCATCATTACTCTGGTGTTAATTTTGGACATTTACATTAACAGAAAGAAAAGCCTAGTTTACACTGAGACTTTTACAGGTTCCACCCTCTCTCTTGCTGGAATTTGGACTCATGGTCCCTGCAGGGATACTAGCTTGCAAGTTTCATCATCGTTGTTATAAATGGTGGTATCTTCTATAGAAATGAGAATTATAGGTATACCTAATTTTGTCGTACTTTGCACTTCGCAAATACTGTTTTTGTTGTTGTTTGTTGTTTTACAAATTGAAGGTTTGTGGCAACCCTGCATTGAGCATGTCTATCGATGCCATTTTTCCAATAGTGTGTGCTCACTTCTTGTCTCTGTGTCACATTCTGGTAATTCTCAAATTATCCAGACTTTGTTATTATATCCATTATGGTGATCTGTGATCAATGATCTTTGATGTTACTGTTGTAATTGTTTTGGGGTGCCATGAATTGCACCCATATAAGATGGCAAACTTAATGTGTGTGTTCTGACAGCTCCACTGACAGGACATTCCCCCATCTCCCTCTCCTCGGATCTCTCTACACCCTGAGACACAGTAATATTGAAATGAGGCCAATTAATAACCCAACAGTGGCCTCTTAGTGTCCAAGTGAAAGGAAGAGCCACAGATCTCTCACTTTAAATCAAAAGCTAGAAATGATTGAGCTTAGTGAGGAAGGCACATCAAAAGCTGACATGGACTGAAGGCTGGGCCTCTAGCACCAGTTAGCCAAGTCGTGAATGCAAAGGAAAAGTTATTGAAGGAAATTAAAAGTGCTACTCCAGTGAACACACAAACCATAAGAAAGGGAAACAGCCTGTATTAGTCAGGGTTCTCCAGAGGGACAGAACTAATAGGATAGATGTATATATAAAGGGGAGTTTATTAAGGAATATTGACTCGCACGATCACAAGGTAAAGTCCCACAATAGGCCATCTGCAAGCTGAGGAGCAAGGAAGCCAGTCCAAGTCCCAGAATCTCAAAAGTAGGGAAGCTGACAGTGCAGCCTTAGGTCTGTGGTCGAAGATCCAGGAGTCCAAAAGCTGAAGAACTTGGAGTCCGATGTTTGAGGGCAGGAAGCATCCAGCATGGGAGAAGTAGGCCAGAAGACTAAGCCAGTCTAATCATCCTTCCATGCTCTTCCACCTGCTTTTTTTTTTTTTTTTTTTTTTTTTTTGAGATGGAGTGTTGCTCTGTTGCCAGGCCGGAGTGGAGTGGCGAGATCTCAGCTCACTGCAACCTCCGCCTCCTCCTCCGCCTCCCAGGTTCAAGCGATTCCCCTGCCTCAGCCTCCCGAGTAGCTGAGATTACAGGCATGCACCACCATGCCCAGCTGATTTTTTATATTTTGGTAGAAACAGGGTTTCACCATATTGGCCAGGATGGTCTCCATCTCCTGACCTTGTGATCCACCCACCTCGGCCTCCCAAAGTGCTGGGATTACAAGTGTGAGCCACCTCCACCTGCTTTTATCCTAACCATGCTGGCGGCTGATTAGATGGTGCCCACCCACGTTGAGGGTAGGTCTGCTTCTTCCAGTCCACTGACTCAAATGTTAATCTCCTTGGCAACACCCTCACAGACACACCCAGGAACAATACTTTGCATCCTTCAATCCAATCTGGTTGGAACTCAATATTAACCATCACAAGTCCACCTCTTGTCAACTGGAACCCATACACATCTTCTGAGATCATACATAATCTTCAAATAAAGACAAATAATAAGGTCATAATTACACCTATCCTTCCTACAACTGGAAGCACACCAATCCCCAGCCCAAATGCTATTACATAAAGTTAACACTTAAATGCTAATATGATGTCAATAAATCTTATGTCACATGATAAAGGAAAAAGAAAGGAAATGAAGGTAGTTTCTTCATCCACCATGACGGTGGATAAGGCATTCCGTGGGTCCACAGATGGTAGTCTTGGCAGAAGCATTGCATGCAGGATAGACAAACCTATATCCAGAGTAAGTATCTACGTGCACAAATATGTTCTTAACAAAATAAGAAAGAAATACTCATGCAATTACAGTCCTTGTTTCTGCAACTGGTCCTGTGATCGTTGCTGGTATTGATGACTCCCTTCTTCTACTATCCATTCTGTATTCTCTTTGCCTTCAGCAAGCACCTTAGCAGGTCGTTGTCTTTTACCTGGTGGAGTGACCCAAAGTTTCATTCGTGAAGGGTCTGGGCCATTTGTGGTCCTGCCTAGATTGGGCTGTTGTAGTGTTCCATTGACCTTAATCACAGGGCATGATAATACTAAGAGATGCCCTAAGGGATCTCCTGTATTCCAGGCATATTTTTCCTTACCTCCATTGTGGAGTAGTAGACTGATTTCATCTTGATAGTCTGGGTCAATCACCCCAGTCAACACTAACTGTCTTCTTAGCCTGCTGACTTAGAAGTAGGAGGAGCCTAAAGTGTCCAGGTGTCAATCTTTGTTGTGTGGTGGCAGCATTCCTCCTGCTGGAACTAAGACCTCTAGGCCAGCAGAACATAATGTTGCGGGAACAGGAAGCAAAAATTTTGCTAGTGGGTCGCTAGGGGTGATGGTGAGTGGTGTCACTTCCATTTTCACCCCTTGATTCCTGGACCCATGAATCCTGGCTATGGGAGAAACAGTACCATACATAGGACATTGATTCAGAACATACACAGCCTTCTGAAGAACTTTGCCCCAGTGCTGCGAACTATTGTCACCTAGTTGGCATTGTAATTGTGACTTCAAAAGGCCATTCCACTGTTCTATCAATCCAGCTGCTTCAGGATAATGGGGAATATGTTAAGACCAGTGAATTCCATGAGCATGAGCCACTGCTGTACTTCTGTAGCCATAAAGTGAGTGCCCTGTTCAGAGTCAATGCTATGTGGAATACCGTGATGGTGGATAAGGCATTCCATGGGTCCACAGATGGTAGTCTTGGCAGAAGCATTGTGTGCAGGATAGGCAAACCTATATCCAGAGTAAGTATCTATTCCAGTGAGTACAAACTGCTGCCCTTTCCATGATGGAAGAGGTCCAGTATAATCAACCTGCCACCAAGTAGTTGACTGATCACCTTGAGGAATGGTGCATATCGAGGGCTCAGAATTGGTCTCTGCTGCTGGCAAATTGGGCACTCAGCAGTGGCCGTAGCTAGGGCAGCCTTGGTGAGTGGAAGTCTGTGTTGCTGAGCCCATGTGTAACCTCCATCCCTGCCACCATGGCCACTTTGTTCATGAACCCATTGTGCAATGACAGGGGTGGCTGGGGAAAGAGGCTGAGTGGTGTCCATAGAACGAGTCGTCCTATCCACTTGATTATTAAAATCCTTCTCTACTGAGGTCACCCATTGGTGAGAATTCACATGGGATACAAATATCCTCAGTTTTTGACCCCTCAGAAAGGTCCATCCACATACCTCTTCACCAGATTTCTTTGTCACCAATTTTCCAATCATACTTCTTCCAAGTCCCTAACCATCCAGCTAAACCATTGGCTACAGCCCATGAATCAGTATATAATCACATATCTGGCCATTTCTCCTTCCAAGTAAAGTGCATAAGAAGGTGCAGTGCTCGGAGTTGTGTCCACTGGGAAGATTTCCCTTCGCCACTGTCCTTCAGCAATGTCCCAGAAAGGGGCTGTAGTGCCGTAGCTGTCCACTTTCAGGTGGTGCCTGCATATCATACACAGCCATCTGTAAATCAGGCGCTAGTCTTCTCTTCCTCTGTCAACTGATCATAGGGAACCCCCCCACCCCTGCCATGAGGCCGTTGGTGCAGGCTGGGGGAGAGAAGGCAGGGTGGCAGGGCATTTGAGCCACTTCCTCATGTAATTTACTTGTGCCCTCAGGACCTGCTTGAGCCCAATCATGTATATACCACTTCCATTTGATGATGGAATACTGCTGTGCACACCCCGCTTTATGGCTAGATAGGTCAGAAAGCATCCAGTTCATGATAGGCAGTTCAGATGGCAAGGACTGGCTTCCTTGCTCCTCAGCTTACAGATGGCCCATTGTGGGACTTCACCTTGTGATTGCGAGTCAGCACTCCTTAATAAACTCCCCTTTATATATACATCTATCCTATTACTTCTGTCCCTCTAGAGCTATTTTGGTACCAGGAGTAGTTCTAGAGGAACGGAATATTAAGGATGGAGTTCTTTCATTGGTTTTGGGGTTTCTGGAGTTGGCTTCTCAGAAGCAAGATCACAACTGACTCTGTGCTGTTTCTTTGAAGTTCAAAATTATTATTATTATTTTTTTTTGAGATGGAGTCTCGCACTGTCCCCTGGGCTGGAGTGCAGTGGTGCAATCTCAGCTCACTGCAACCTCCACCTCCCAGGTTCAAGTGATTCTCCTGCCTCAGCCTCCCGAGTAACTGGGATTACAGGCGTGCGCCACCATGCCTGGCTAATTTTTGTATTTTTCGTAGAGATGGGGTTTCACCATGTTGGCCAGGCTGGTCTCGAATTCCTGACCTCGTGATCCACCTGCCCTCAGCCTCCCAAAGTGCTGGGATTACAGGCATGAGCCACCGCGCCTGGCCAAAAATCTTTTTTTAAAAAACTTTTATTTTAGTTTCAGGGGCACGTGTGCAGGTTTGTTCTATAGATGAATTACATGTCATAGGCCAGGCGTGGTGACTAACACCTATAATCCCAGCACTTTGGGAGGCCAAAGCGGGTGGATCACAAGGTCAGGTGTTCGAGACCAGCCCGACCAACATAGTGAGACCCCATGTCTATGAAAAATACAAAACATGGTGGCCCACGCCTGTAATCCCAGCTACTCGGGAGGCTGAGGCAGGAGAATCGCTTGAACCCAGGAGGTGGAGGTTGCAGTGAGCTGAGATCGCGCCACTGCACTCCAGCCCAGACAGTAGTGCAAGACTCCGTCTCAAAAAATAAAAAATAAAGTAAATTGCATGTCACAGGGTTTTGGTGTACATATTATTTTGCCACCCAGGTAATAAGCATAGTACCCAATGGGTAGTTTTTTTATTCTCACCCTCCTCCCACACTCCACCCTCAAGTAGGCCCCAATATCTGTTGTTCCCTTCTTCACGTGCAAGTGTACTCATTGTTTAGCTCCCAATATTAAGTGAGAATATAGTGTCTGGTTTTCTGTTTCTGCATTTGTTCACTTAGAATAATGTGAAGTCGAAAATGTTGAAAAAGATTGTGTTTCTAGAACTATTTTATACACACACACACGTACACACACACACACACACACACATATATATATGTATATATATATATAAATTTTTTTTTTGAGACGGAGTCTCACTCTGTTGCCCAGGCTGGAGTGCAATGGCATGATCTCGGCTCACTGCAACCTCTGCCTCCCGGGTTCAAGCGATTCTCCTGCCTCAGCCTCCCGACTAGCTGGGACTACAGGTGCGTGCTACCACACCTGGCTAATTTTTTGTGTTTGTTTTTTTTTTTTTTTAGTAGAGATGCGTTTTCACCATGTTAGCCAGGATGGTCTCGATCTCCTGACCTTGTGATCCCCCTGCCTCAGCCTCCCAAAGTGCTGAGATTACAGGTGTGAGCCACCACGCCTGGCCAACTATTTTAAAGGACACATCATCTGAGTTTTGTAAAAGCTGTCCCTGATCAAAGAGACTTGGTTAAAATTCCAGACTTTTTTATGCAGTTTAATTTAGAGAAAAAAATTTAATTTCCACTCTGTCTAGAACACTAGTAGGCACATAGTAGGTACATTAAATATTTGTGGAATGAATGAATGCAGGTCACTATGCCCAGTGTCTCAGAGAATCTCCAAATGAGTGAGGAGAGTCCCTATTTCAAGGAACCTCCAGCAAGGTGGGGGAGCCTTGTACACAGTTGAGCACAGTACAGGCCCTAATCCAAAGAGCTACCCATCTGCTCAGGACTCCGCTCAGTCATCATCCTCTCCAGAGCCAGCCAAAGCTGAATTCACCCCCTTCTCTGTGTTTACAGAGCATCGTGTGCAGTGCTGTCTCACTCACTCAACATCCAGCCCTCTTCTAAGGGCTGAGGATGCAAAAGTCCCTGCCCTCCTGGAGCTTATGTGACAGTGAACAGCATGGATAAGATCAGGTGGCGATAAGCACTGTGAAAAAAAATGAAACCGGTTCAGATGACAGAGTGGTAGAAGGGAGTAGCTGGATAAGGTGGTCAGGAAAGGATTCTCTGAGAAGGTGACATTATAGCAGAGCCGTGCATGAAACTAGAGCATAGGCGGGGTTGGTCTATGCCTCATTGCTTGGTGTTAATGTTTTATACTTAGCAGTCTCCTGCTAGACTACTATGAAGTTGGAAACTGTCTTGATTTATTGTTGCACAGTAGGTGCTCAGTATGTGTGTGTGTTAGTCTGTTTGGCTGCTGAACTGAGTGGCTTATAAACAACAGAAATGTATTCCTCACAGTTCCAGAGGCTAGAAAGTCCATGATCAAGGTATGGCCAGATTCAGTGTCTCGTGCGGGCCCATTTCTTGATTCATGAACAACCATCTTCTCAATGTGTCCTCACATAATGGAAGGGGAGCAAGGGAGCTCTCTGGGGTCTCTTTTATAAGGGCACTAATGCCATTCAGGAGGGTTCCACCTTCATGACCTAATCACCTCCCAAAGGCCTCACCTCCTAATGCCACCACCATGGGGTTAGGGTTTCAACTTACATATTTTGAGGAGACACAAACATTCAGACATAGCAGTGGTATGGGATGCAAGTAAGAAGGGAAGGAGAAGCTGGAGGGCCAGGGTAGGGTTGCCTGGCAGATAGGGAAAATGCTGAGACCAGACCTGCTCGAGGACTTTGTCCTTTGCTCACTTCTGAGCTCAAACGACCCGCCTGCCTCTGCCTCCCAGAGTGCTGGAGTTACAGGCGCGAGCCACTGCGCATGGCCAGTTGTATCATTCTTTTTATTTTTTATTTTTATTTTTGGAGACAGGGTCTCACTCTGTCGCCCAGGCTGGAGTGCAGTGGCACAGTCTCTGCTCACAGCAACCTTTGCCTCGCAGGTTCAAGCAATTTTCCTGCCTCAGCCTCCCAAGTAGCCGGGATTATAGGCACGCACCACAACATCTGGCTAATTTTTGTATATTTAGTAGAGACGGGGTTTCACTATATTGGCCAGGCTGGTTTTGAACTCCTGACCTCAAGTGATCCACCTGCCTTGACCTTCCAAAGTGCTGTGATTACAGGCGTGAACCACATTTATATCATTCTTTATACCTTACATGTTTTGTAAATATTCTCTTGCATACTCAATGTTGGAAAAACATAATAAAAAAGACTTACTTGATTTTTAGAATGGCGCCACACACAAAACAAACCCCCACCAAAACTGGTATTTTTGACATTCCTTCTGTGCAGACCAAGTGTGTGATTTTTAAAACACACTGGAAATGATGTGGCTTTGAAAAGGGGCTCAATTAGCCCTTTGAATTCCCCCATCCAGAATCCCAGGCAGGTCGTGTGATTAATGATCTCTTTTCCTGTGACCTCCTAAGCTCTGACAGTGCATTGTTCTCCTGCCTGATCTCAGATAAATTAAGCCACTGTTGGGTGGCTGTGCATGTTAATAGCATTGCTCTTTTAAGCGTTCAAGTTTATTTTTATTGTTTTCATCATTGGGTACTTGCATGGGTTTTAGGAAACTAGATTCAACAACACTCTGAAAGACATAGATGGAGCATAGCTTTGTTCCCGTAACCTCAAGAAAAGAAATCCAGTGTGGCCAAGTGGATTTGTCCAGCCTGTCTCTGCCTCTGAGTGTTGATGCTGCCTGTACTTCCAGGTCTTCAGCGTGAAATATTCTCTAATGGTTTTATATTCTTAGAAATATATTCTAAGTCAGTTTGGTCATTATGATAGGTAATATTTCAGCCATCTATTGCTGCTGTTACAAAGCCCCCAAAATTGAGTTGCTTAAACAGTAATTTGTTATTCATTTTCACAGTTCTGTGACTTGGGCTTACTGGGAGGTTCTCTCTTTGGATCTTTTGTGCAGTTGCTCTGTGGGTTGACTTGGGTTACCCAGGGTCTTCCATGCCATTGCAGTCCAGTGTTGACTGGAGCTGCAGTTACCTAGAGCTCAGCTGAGCTGAAGGTTCAAGATGGACCATTTTCCCGCTTGTCAGTTGATGATGGCTGTTGGCTGGGAGCTCAGCTGAGACTGTCAAACCAGAGTGCCTACTATGGCTTCTCTGCATGGCTTAGGCTTCTCACAGTGACTGGGTTCCAACAAGAAATGGCCCCAAGATTGAGCATCTTTTAGGGCAGGAAGCAGAAGCTGTCGGGCCAGTGAAGGACTATGCCCTGAATTGGCACAGTCTTACTTGTCTGCTGTATTTGATAGGTCAAAGCAGTCAGGCCAACCTAGATTCAATGGGATGAAGAGATAAACTCAAAAGATAAGATCATGTGGGATGGGAGATATTATTGTGGCCATCTTTGGAAAATTCAGTGTGCCAAAGATAATCACTTCCAGAGGTAGATCATAGCTGAGATCAGTTTTGTTTCAGGGACCTAGTTTAATTTCACTTTATCATGTATTGAAAACAAAACATATTCCATATGAGGGAAAACATTAGATAAAGGTGTCTGGATGGCCCAAAATAAGTACCTCCCACTTTACTCCAAATCACAGACCCATGGAAGGCTCCCTCCCAGACCCAGGCTATCCATTTGGTGGCTGAGGACATTTAATGGATCCTGGCTGGGTGCCCTTCCCATAAGCTGCTCTGGGAGATGTGTGGCGTGGTTATCCTCTCCCACAGATAAGCATCTAGAGCAGGCTAGGCTCCCACAAGGGCGATTTAACTGCTGTTTTTGCCAGCACATCATTCTCCAGTAGGCTTTTACATTCTTATCTGAAATTCTTCCTGAAGAGGGTAATTGAAAATGTCAAGTGATATCCCCTCCTTGCAACCATACCTGTATACTCACTCAGTCCTGTATTTTTGAGTCTTATCAGAGGATTATTTGAGTTTAGACCAATTTTTTCAACTTTTAAATTTCGAAATGATTTCAGCCTTGCCAAAGATTCACAAGACTAGAACAAAGAACTTTCTTCCACACCTTTTATCCTGTATTAATTTGTAGCCACATTTCTGTCATCCTTCCCATCCCCTATCACCCTCACTCAGTCTTGCACAGTCTCTCACATTCATCCTCCATAGGTGCACACACAGGCATACATACACAGATTTCTCCCAGAACCATTTGAGAGTAACCTGCAGACATCATGCCCCTTTGCCCCTAAGAACGAAGACATTATTTTCCATTGTTATGGAAATCAGAAAGTTTAACTTGGTACTGTTACTTAATTTCTAATGTATGTGCAGCTTTTGCCAGGTGTCCCAATAAGATTCTGGGTTTTTTTGAGACAGACTCTCACTGTGTGGTCCATGCTGGAGTGCCATGACGTGATCTCAGCTCACTGCAACCTCTGCCTCCCAGGTTCAAGTGATTCTCCTGCCTCAGCCTCTCGAGTAGCTGGGATTACAGGGGCACACCACCACGCCTGGCTAATTTTTATATTTTTAGTAGAGATGGGGTTTTACCGTGTTGGCCAGGCTGGTCTCAAACTCCTGACCTCAAGTGATCTGCCTGCCTCGACCTCCCAAAGTCCTGGGATTACAGGCATGAGCCACCAGGTCTGGCCTAATAGAATTTTTTATATCACTTTTTTTTTCCTGGTCCGGGGTCCAACCCAGGATCCCACATTGCATTTAATTGTCTCATCTTCTTAGTCTCCTTTCTTTTTTTTTTTATTATTATACTTTAAGTTCTAGGGTACATGTGCATAACGTGCAGGTTTGTTACATATGTATACATGTGCCATGTTGGTGTGCTGCACCCATCAACTCGGCAGCACCCATCAATTCATCATTTATATCAGGTATAACTCCCCAATGCAATCCCTCCCCCCTCCCCCCTCCCCATGATAGGCCCCAGTGTGTGATGTTCCCCTTCCCGAGTCCAAGTGAGCTCATTGTTCAGTTCCCACCTATGAGTGAGAACATGCGGTGTTTGGTTTTCTCTTCTTGTGATAGTTTGCTAAGAATGATGGTTTCCAGCTGCATCCATGTCCCTACAAAGGAC
>NC_045456.1:3441627-3458928 GCF_002776525.5 Piliocolobus tephrosceles
CAGTATTGGGGTGGGAGTTACCCGATTTTCCAGGTGTTGTGTGTCTCAGTTCCCCTGGCTAGGAAAAGGGACTCCCTTCCCCCTCGCGCTTCCCAGGTGAGGCGATGCCTCGCCCTGCTTCAGCTCTCGCTGGTCGGGCTGCAGCAGCTGACCAGCACCGATTGTCCGGCACTCCCGAGTGAGATGACCCCAGTACCTCAGTTGAAAATGCAGAAATCACCGGTCTTCTGTGTCGCTCGCGCTGGGAGATGGAGACTGGAGCTGTTCCTATTCGGCCATCTTGCTCCGCCCTCCTTAGTCTCCTTTCAACTGAAACAGTTCCTCAGCCATTCTTTTTCCTGACCTTGACATTATTTTATTTTATTTTTTGAGACAGTGTCTCCCTCTGTCACCAAGACTAGAGTGCAGTGGTGCAATCTCGGCTCACTCCGCCTCCCGGGTTCAAGTGATTCTCCTGCCTCAGCCTCCCGAGTGGCTGGGACTACAGGCGCGCGCCACCACATCTGGCTAATTTTTTGTATTTTTAGTAGGTACGGGGTTTCACCGTGTTAGCCAGGATGGTCTCGATCTCCTGACCTCGTGATCCACCCACCTCAGCCTCCCAAAGTGCTGGGATTACAAACGTGAGCCACTGTGCCAGGCCAACCTTGACATTTTTAAAGAATATAGGCTAGTCATCTTGAGGATTGTCCTTCAGTTTGGATAGGCCTGATGTTTCCTCTCATCACATTCAGGTTGTGTTCTTTGGGCAAGAATCTCGTGGCACAGGTGTTGGGTCCTTCTCAGTACCTCATATCAGGAGGCTATGATGTCAGTTTGTTTAATTACTGGTGATGTTAACTTTGATTACTGGATTAAGGTGGTGGTCCCAGGTTTCTCCGGTGTAAAACTGCTGCTCTTTCTTATCTGGGAAGTAACAAACTTTTCTGAATGTTAGCTGAGCTGTGCTGATGAAGCCAAGACCCCTCTGCATGGAGTCAAGTGGTTTTGGAGAACATGGAACTAGGTTTCAAGATTGGAGGAAAAAAGTCCTTTGGTAGTTCCACTTTGCAGTCAACTCACATTCAGAAGCATGACAACCCTCTCCAGAGAGTTATTCTTGCCACTCTGTTTACAGAGGTGTTTGTTCGTATTTTCTACCGGTCATGGAACCTAAAAAGTTATATCACCCTGCCTTATGTTCCTGGAAGGCCTAGTTTACCATCCTAAACACACCTTGTGAATCCTCTTTGTTATATTTTTATTGGACCTTAAAAAATTAAAGTGGAAGAGCCAAAAAAGTGAGACAAAGAACAAATGCCTTGAGTGCCAGCCCTGGCACTCTTGTCTGTTTGCATTTCTTTGGGAAAGGTTGTTTAAACTCTTAGGACTTTGGTTTTCTTCTCTAAAATATGGTTAATAGTAATTTCCTACCTACCTCACTGGATTACTGTGGCAATCAAATAGACCCTTGTTAAATAGATGAGAAGGTACTTCAAAATAAACCTCCATACAAGCACAGTGAGTTCCCCTAATTAATTCATATTTCTTTCATCAGCCAAGATACCTATTTCCAGGAAATTGAAAAATAGCTTGCCAGACTTTCTTTGGCTTGCAGCAATGTGAGCAGGGCTGACCAGAGAGCCGAGGAGTCTGACATACCAGCCTTGTGGTTTAGTTCCTTCCAGATACCTGTGCTTAGCACTTTTGCAGGGCAGCTGGCAGGGTACAAAGTCCATGTAAGCAAGTGGCAAGGCAGGATGAGCAGGAAACTTGACAGATTGTAGATAGCATTGGGAACTTCTTTTTTTTTAAATTCTGTATTTTGGTCACTCACTGTAAAAAAGTAAAATCTGACTTGCCCACACTTCTCTGATTTGAAGGTCATGTTTGTGTGTGCATATGAGTGTGTGTGTGTGTGTGTGTGTGTGTGTGTGTGTGTGTATGTGTATGTGTTTTCTAACTTACTCTGTTTATTGGGCAGGGGCTGGGGTAGGGGACTGTAAACTGACTTCTTAATGAGTTTTATCCCAAATAATCCACCCTTACTTCTCAGGTAGAAGTTATTTTTAAATGTGTGCTCATGGGTAATTGGTCCAGTTTTATTTAGAATGGAACCTCGCAGTCTGTGGCATGAACTGAACCTACATGCGACCATTCTTTGAAAATAAGAAAGGCTGTTCAGGGCTATGCCACCTTGAGGCTGTCAGAACCTCCCCCACCTAGGCCGCCCTGGCCTTTTCTCCCTAGGATTAGGATCTTGGCCTGCATTTCCATTTACTTAGATGAGTCTGACATAGGCGACAGGCTCCTACCACACTGACTGACTGTGTGAGCCATTTAAGCAGACACAGAGGTCGTATTGGAACTCAGATGCTGGCTATGGCTGCTGAGGCTGCAGCCAGTTTAGGCCTCCCACCCACTCCCCCCAGTCCAGCCCTGGAGACCCTCATGGTCAGAGTCATGTCTGCAGGAAGGCTCCTTGTCTACCTACCCCCATTCATGGGCAGAAGTGCCGCTTCAGGGACCCCTGAAGCAGAACCCACCTCTTTCTATACTGCTTAGAGAAGCCCAGAGTGTGGGCTCGCAGGCAAGTTCCAGGGAGAGAACAAGAACAGGCAGGGTTGTGCACACCCAGCACCTTTGCTCATTCTCACCAATCAGAGAAATCATACCTCATTCTATGGGGAGGAGAGTGAGGGCAAGCAAGAAGATCAGGTGGGATTTGCCAGGCCTTCCAATGCCAGAAAGTCCTCCTCAACAGGTCAAGGTAGGAATGCTTATGGGATGAGAAAGTGTTTCCATCTGTTATCATCTACCATGAGACAGTATTCTTTCCTACAGCTTCTATTGCCAAGTTTCAGATCCACTCCCTGCCCCTGTACTGTTGTTGGATCAAAGGACACATATCATTCACATGACAATCCAGTGGGGAGGTAATGTGCTTTGATCTTGGTAAGGCACTAGACCAAATCTCTCGAGACACCCTTGTGGTGGTTGGGTGGTAGGTATACAGCTGTACTGTGGATGCCACTCACCTTAGATAACAGCATGAAAGGAAGGCGTGACCAAGCAAAAGACCACCTGCTGTATCTTTATACAGATTAGTTGAGCCTAAATTCAGGCTCAACTAATGCATATAGTTAGTACACATTGTGTAACTCATTAGAAAACCATGGTCAGTGGAGCACTGTCAGTGTGAGCAAGCAGGATATGGGCTCCCCTGTTATAGTTCATCTTCCTGATTTTAGTTCATTCTTATCTGTGAGGATTATTTGGATTTTTAGTTTATCATCTAATTGTTCAACACTAATACCTAACAGCTATTGAGTGCTTACTCTGTGCCAGCTCTAGAAAGATCATCTTGGGGTCTTGGTGACCCCAAACTCAGACTTAGCTGCCATGGCAACACAGGAAGTGGAGCAGAGCTGTGAGAAGGCTGTCTGGCCTGTTCACTGTGGGAAGCCATTTCACCTCTCTAAGCCTAGTTTTCTCATCTGTAAAGTGGCCATGATAATAGTACCTGTGTCATACCATTTACACACATATGTACACAAATATGTGTCTGTAGACATTTAGCAGCCTTGCGGCTGGCATCTAGGCAGCACTCAGTAAACATGGACACAACAGCAAAGAGTGTGAATGGAAGTCTGAGCTCCAAATGGTCAGGGGAAAGACCTGGTCTGACTGTGTCAGAACACATGAAGACTCATGTGCTGAATTGTAGAGGCACTCACACATTACCTCTTGAACCAAGGCTCTCAGGAGCCTCAAGGTCACCATGGGGATTGGACACTACCCCTCCAAGCAGAACAGCTCCACTCTTAACTACTGGGTACAGACAGAGTGTGTGTGCATCTGTCTCTGTCTCTGTCTGTCTGTCTGTCTGTCTCTCTCTCTCTCTCTCTCTTTCCCTCTCTTTCTTTCTCTTTCCCTCCCCGCCTTACCCCATGTCTCAGGGATTCTCAGTTGAGGGAGATCTTGTCCCTAAGGGGACATTTAGCAATGTCTGAATACATTTTTGGTTGTCACAACCTGGGTGGGAAGCAGAATGCTGCTGGCATCTAGTGAACGGAGGCCAGGGATGCTGCTAAACATCCCACAGTGCCCAGGACAACCCCACAAAAAAGCACTATCCAGCCCCAAATGTCAGTGATGCCAGGTTGAGGAAGCCTACTATGCGTGCCTATGTGTATGGCGGGTCAGGGGGATTCTGTGCATGGCTTTTACTTGGTAAGAGTCTAGGAAAAAATAGAAGACCAGCGTTATGTAGTATACCTGGAAAAAACCACCTGATTGCTAAGCACTCTGAAAAACCGCATCCCTTAGGAGAACCCAAGTATGGGGCCTGAGCCCAAGGCCAGAGGGGAGAATAGTCTGCAGAGAGTCAAAGCACCATCCACAAAAACAAGGTGTCTTGGGAGTTCTGAGTTGCTCCAGGCCTAATGGCATGAGGACACAGGGAAGCCACTTTGGCCAATATGAAAGGATTGTGTTTGGGGTTAGAGTTGTCCAGCTGAGAAGACAGACAGCCATGGGAGGGGTGGACAGCCTGTGGTGGATATGTGATGTAGGCTGCTTTTACATCAATGAAATGGTTGATACTGAAACAACTGGATTTTAGAAATTCACATCATGTTTAAGATGTATTCATTGTATCAAATGATCACCTGTTTGTTTCCCACCTTTATTTGGCCCTCTGCCTGGCATTGACAAAAAGGAGGAAGGTGTTCTCCTGGACACCAGGAGCTGGCCCTTTGACATGAAAACATATTGGAAAATTGTTCTGCACCTCACCCAGTCCACATGCCACTTGAGGATTCTTTTCCCCTTCAAGACCAAGTTTAATATTGATCTGATCATATTTCCCCTTACTACCAGGACTGATTAGGTACCTCTAAGCCTCTGGTGAAAAATTGTCTTTGAATATTAGGGTGATTTGCCATTTTTATTGCTGTTTTTATAGATAAAAAAGTCAGATGTTAGCAATTCATGGTTCAACCTGCTGAGTATTGAGGGTGATGACTTGTAATTTCTGTATACATTACTTTATATCCTTCCTAGAGGAACTTTGTACAAATGCCCATATCCCTGTTCAAACCTCTAGGGAAACTGGGCATCTCAAGCTAAGCTGTTACCTGTGTCCTGAACAAGCGGCACTCACCAGGAGCCAAGCCTAGGCTGGCATACCTGTAATGGACCCTTTCCCAGCAGACACAAGACAAGCCCCTGTGTTTTAACCAAGTGGCTCGTCCTCACCTTTTGCATCTGCCCAGTTGGGAGAAGAGAGATTCTTTTAAACCTGAGACCCTCCAAAAAACAGCCCCCATGCCCATATGTTGGCTGTGTTCCTCAGCATTTAAAAAGGAATGGGGAACCTTGAAGACTTGCTAAGTGAAATAAGCCAGACATAAAAGGACAAATACTGTATCATTCCATTTATACGAGTTATTTGGAAGAGGCACATTCACAGAGACAGGTAATGGAAGGGTGATTGCTGGGGGCTGAGGGGAGGGGGAATGGAGACTTGAATGCCACTGAACTGTACACTTAAAAATGGTTAAAATGGTATATTTGATGTTTTATGTTTTGTCACAATTGTTTTAAAAGGAGCCAGCGTGTTCATTGCCATATGCTGAAACCAGATTCAACCCTGATGTTCACCTAAAAAGAGGGAGTAGGAAAGTGCCTAATACTCCTTCTTTACATTGTCATGAAACCTAAGTGAGATTAGGACATGGCATCATCAGTTAGGCTTCTTAAAATAATTCCCTTTCCACCAGGGCCATCTTAGAGAGACCACATATTCCTGTTGGGCTGAGAGCACTTTAGTGACTTTTGAGTGTGTGCTAAGCCCTACTTTTCTTCCTCTGGAAGGATGAAATTGTTCAGCTTTTTGGAACTAGGTGTCTTAGGAATAGAGAGCTCTGTGTTCAGGCCCAGTAATCGTCCTTTGGCATATTTTTGGTTTTCCAGGACAGCTGCTAAAGCTTATCCACAGTCTCCAAAGACAACGAAACCTCCCTACCCAGGGTCTCCTGTGAAGTACCGCTTACCTGCCCTTTCTGGCCAAGAGATGCCCAAGAAGAAAGCAGAGAAAGAGAAGAGCAATAAGGAAAGGGAAGGTACCTTGGCTCAGCAGGCTGCTGGCCCGCAAGGAGAGGAAGCCCTAGAGAAGCATGTAGTGGACAAGCATGTCAGTGAGAAGCACGCTGCTGCCACAGGAGGGAAAGCCGAAAACAGCGCAGGTAGATGCTGCCACTGTGCCTTGGCTTTCCCAAGACGGTTCTCCTCAGACCCAATCTACATGCCATTCTCTCATGTTTTGGGGAGGAAGAGGGACTTTTTCCTGGGAACAAGTTCATCCCCTCGTGCAGCTTTCTCAGGTTTGCACGTTGCTCCTGAGTTCTTTCCTTCAGTCTTCTGAGGGTCCCCTGGAGAAGACCTAGGGGCTGACTCCACTCATGGCTGTGGAAGCTCACGTGGATGCTGAGTAAGACAGGCTGCACCCAGCCTGCATCTGCACCTCACACAAGAGAAGGTCTTCCTTTAGTCTTTCAGGCTTCTATGATGCAGTGAGTTCACCCAGATGGTGGCTGCTGTGGCACTTGCTAGTGACCTTATCTTTCCTCCTCACGTTTCCATTGTCTTCCACTGTAAAATGCGTCCAGGGTTACAGCCAGCCCATGACAACTTCTCTTGCTTGGTGGTTGATTGTGCTAGTCTGGACAGCATTTCCCATCACCACACTGGGTTGGGTTTTTTTTCACTTCCAACTAGCAGCTGCTGTGTGAGTGGAGTCATTATGTTCGTTTCCCTTGATCTTTTTCTCTTGATGCCTCTCCTCTGGTGCAGCCTTGGGGAAGCCCACAGCAGGCACCACTGATGCAGGAGAGGCTGCGAAGATCTTGGCTGAAAAGAGAAGACAGGCCCGGCTGCAGAAGGAACAGGAGGAGCAAGAACGACTAGAGAAGGAAGAACAAGATAGGTATGCTAGTGCTCAGAGTTTCGGCATGATCTCATGTAAATGTTGTGTTGGAAAGAGCAGCTTGCCTTTCTTTTTACAGCATTGGTATTGATAAAACTTGAAGAGAAGTATGCAGAAGTATGGGAACCTAGAATGTCTGAACTACATGGAAGGTGCTCGGGAGACTGAGTCTTATGTTAGATGTAATTATTAATAACAGTGGAACTTTGTTCTTTTTGGAGGACCTAGAAACTCATAGCTCTTGGATCTAAGTGGCACAGGCATCTTCCCATTCTCCTTTTGGACTCTGGGGCCATGCAGACCTCCTAGAGCTATCAGGGAAGTCTGAACTTTGTTTATAAAATGAGATTCTCCCTGGGAAGACAAGAGGTTCAAGATTCTGGTTTTGGCCTTGATTCTGATTTCCAAATTGTTTCCTCCATCAGATTATCCTAACTCACACCCCAAAGTGAGAGACAGAGGGTTGAGCAGTGTCCCCTAGGCATAGGGTTGCGTGGAGGGGCAACCTCATAGTCTTAAGAACAGTGAGGTATGGGGAATCCCATCTGGGAGCAAGACAAAAGACATCATTGTTGTGGTCCCTACAACTTGAAGAGCATCAGAATCATCTGGGGAATGCAGTAAAAATACATGGACTCAGTCCTGTTCTGTTTTAGTAGCTTGCCAGGGTTTGAGAACCCTGTGATATTAGTACAAGGGTACTTTGTCACAATACAGACAGCCCTTCCTTTTCTGATCTTTTTATTTAGAGAGGAAAGCATGTTGAAGGACAAGGTCGATTTTATCATTAAATTGATAAAGGAAACTGTTAGTCTCATCACAGAGTAAAATCCAATACTGTTTAGAGAATTAACATGACAGGAAGCAGGCAATACTGTAGCACTTCAAGGCCAGCACTGAATTTAGAGTAATAAATAATAGAATGTTATTGATCCTTTAGTGACCTTGGTAAGTCTTTGTGGTCTCTGATTACAGGTTTGCTGATCTGTTTTTTTAAAGGGGCAGTGGGGTAGGTCTGGATAGTCCCTTCTTGAAATTTGGGACTTCTTTGATTGTTTTCCTGTTTCCAACCTTTTGGTCAATACAGACGTGTTTTGTTTGTTTGTTTGTTTGTTTTGTCGAGTGGCATGCTTGGGCTGGTCTGGGTGGGCCTTAAGGTGTGTGAAGGGAGGTCGCAAGAGATAAAGGTGAATCACAGGACCTCAGGTGACAGGCCTTGATAATTGCAGGCCGTGGAGATGCCATGTAGGCTCTGAGCTGGTGAGTAACATGATTGTAACCGTGTACTGAAGAAGGTGATGTTCTTTACTTTCCAGCTACCAACCTCTGTCTCTTCCATTTTCTTCACAGCCCAGCTCCTGAAAGACTTGATTGAACGTTCTGTCTTTATTTTCTCAACTCACATTCGGTCTTCAAACCTCACACCTACCACTCCTCCTCATTGCCTAACTACTAATCAGTTTCTTGGTTGTCTTTGGCCTTGTCAAACTTGTCCTTGCTTCTCTGGCATCTCCTTCATAGCCTTCTCTGTCTGCCCTTCATCCCCTTAAATGTTGCCTGGGCTCTCAGCCCTTAGTCCTGGACCAGCTTCTCTCCCAACAAGCCCTCCCAAGCAGCACTGTTCCCTCCTGTACTGCCAGTGTCCCTGCCATCCTGCCAGTTTCCTCTGGCATCAAAAGATTTAGGGCCCACATTTTACACAACAGCTTTCTGTTGAGCCTTTGTTGTGCTAAACCAACTCTGTTCTTGTCTCACTTCCCACCTTCATTTTCCCTTCATTTTCCCTTTGTCTTGTATTATTGCCTGTTTCTGAAGTTAACTGCAGCTTGCTTTCTAAACCTTCCATACTTTCTGGAACAAGGGAGGCACTAATAACACATGTGTACTGATGACTCCTAAAAACTATGCCTGTGGCCCAAGCTCTGTCTAGGGCTGCATTGTCCACTATCAGAGCCTCTAGGCACATGTGGCCACCAAAACATACATTCAGTAAAATTCATTTCCCCAGCCACACCCACCGTATTTCTGTGCTCAAGAGCTGCATCTGAGCAGATGTGGATTCATACCACATTGGGCAGCACAAATCTATAGACCATTTTCCTACTCAACAGAAGGTTCTGTTGGATAGCACTGTCTAGAACCTAGAGATTGTATTTCCATTTGCAATAAGTTTTCATTTGAGTGTGTGCCATATACATCTCAAATCCAGCATTTCCAAAGCAGAACTTAGTATTTTTTCCCAAACTTCCTTTCTCTTTCATGAGCTCTGCATTCCCCTCTCCTCAGGCACCCAAGTGAGAAGTCTCAGTGCCACTCTCAGCTCTTTCCTTTCCTTTCCTTCCTCCCAGTGGTTGTCAGGTCTAGTCTTCATCAGCTGTCACATTGGCACCTCTGTTCTCTCCCTTCCCTTCCAGTCCTTCCTCTCCTTCCTCAGCTCCAGCCCCCATTGCTTCTGATCTGGACTGCATCTGTCATATCCCAACTGAGCTCCCTGCTCTAGGTATCCTAGAGTTTGTCCCCTGTCCACACTGGGTCCACACTGACCTTTCTCAAATAAATGTGATTGTTCTCCTGTCCTTTCACAAGCCAGTGACTCCTTTGCCCACTGGATCCACCCAAACCTGTCAACAGGCCTTCAAGGCCTGCCATGAACTGGCCACTACCTGCCTCTTACCCCTTGCTTTCCTCCAGACACCAGTGTGCAAAGCTCTCTGACATTACCCATCACACGGCTCCACACCTCCAAAGCTGTGCTTTTACTTTGCCCCCACGTGGACTTGTGCTCCTTCCTGCCAGTCGTGTCTTCGTTTTTCAAAATGCAAGTCAAGTCTTGCTCCCTCCCTGTACCTTTTCTGGCCCTGTGCCTGGGACAGAACTGACCACCCCCGACTTTTCACCCATACTGAGCCCAGCTGTTCAGTTGACTAACATAGTTTCATTTGTTTACAGGCCTCTTTCCTCCAGTTAGCACCTTAAAAGGCTGGGACACAGTCTTTGGATCACTGGTGCCTGGCGCTCGGTATATGTACAAGAAAGGAACAGAAGGAGGAAGAATCCTAAGAAACCATTGTAGTAGTAGGTTAAGAGAACAGAAGGGCTGAAGTAGTATGGTGAAGGTAGAACTGGAAAAGCCAGTCTCTGTGGACTTAACGCCAAAGAAATAGGCAGATTTGAAGTTGATGCTGAGGTTTGATTCTAAGGTCTTAGGAGAATGGTACACTCAATAACAGGTAAAGAAAGGACATAAGGAATTGGTTTTAAAATATAAAAATTATTCATTTAGGCCGGGCGCGGTGGCTCAAGCCTGTAATCCCAGCACTTTGGGAGGCCGAGACGGGTGGATCACGAGGTCAGGAGATCAAGACCATCCTGGCTAACACGATGAAACCCCATCTCTACTAAAAAATACAAAAAAATTAGCCGGGCGTGGTGGCGGGCGCCTGTAGTCCCAGCTACTTGGGAGGCTGAGGCAGGATGAGGCAGGAGAATGGCATGAACCCAGGAGGCGGAGCTTGCAGTGAGCTGAGATCTGGCCGCTGCACTCCAGCCTGGGCGACAGAGCGAGATTCCATCTCAAAAAAAAAAAAAAAAAAAAAAATTATTCATTTGATTTTAGGTAAGCTTATGGTGTCTACAGTACGTCCAGGTGATTGGAGATGGAATTGAAGCTTGGGGGTGTAGGTAAACATTAGAGCAATATACACTTGACCCCAAATGAGTTTTCCTCTCTCTTGCCAGACTATGAAGCTTTGCATAGTGCCACGTGGGAGGTGAGGAGTGAGGAAGGAAAGTACCAGACAACCTGGGGCTAGAACACAGCGGCCACCTCTTGGAATAAGATCATCCTCACATCTGTTTTATGTTTACAGTTAATAGTTAAAGCCACAGAAATGTTGCCAGATAAAATAATTTAGAGAAAAATAAAGTTACTTGAGTCAAACTGTGGAAAGCCCTATTATTGTCACAAACTGGTAAGGGAAACACCATCCAAGTCAAGGATGAGGGAACCAGAACAAAGGGTCAACCAGGAGTCCAGACAAGCAGGCCCTAAGCAGAAGAACAAAAGTTGGTCCATTCCCAAACACAACAGGGCCCAGCCCCGGGCTGTGGATGGCCCAAGATATAAAGTGAGATTCTTAGAGGTGGTGCAAGAAACCTTAGACCCCGGGTCCACCCTGGGGAAGGCACTGGCAGGAACTAGTAAGCAGGAGATCATAATGGAATTCCTAGATGTATCACTTTAAGTCATGTTAAGAAGCTAAAATAGCTACTAGGGGTTCACATGAAAGAATATTCCAGCCAGGCACAGTGGCTTGTACCTGTAGTCCCAGCTACTTGAAAGGCTGAGGTGGGAGGATCACTAGAGGCCAGAAGTTCGAGATGAGCCTGGGCAACATAGTGAGACCCCATCTTTTTAAAAAATTGAAGAAAAGCGAATATTCCAGTTAGAATCTCCCCACGAGCAAGGTCATGTAGCCAGGCTAAACTTTCTTGTTGAAGCAAGAGTTAGCCCAGGCCAGGAACCACAGGCAGAGGTCTTCGAGGCTGCTCAGACGTGGCTTTTTGCTGCTGAGCCTACAGGTGGCAGGTGGTTTTGGTGAGAGCTAGGGCAGGCGGGGTACATGCGATGGGGGGCAGCAGGATGTGGCAGCAGCTGAGGCAAGAAGGGAAAGCCAAGAGAGGTAAGAGAGAGCCAGGGTCATTCAGCCTCATGCAGCACAGGGCTGTAGGGAGAGCCACGTGGGCAGGACTTTTGGTAAGACATAGGGTTATCAAAGACTAAGGCTGTTGGTCTTGGGATTTAGGAGGTGAGCAGAGATTTTGGAGGGAAATTGTTGAGAAGTGGGATAGAGACAAAGCAGCCTGAAAAGGTGAGTGGATACAGGCCCAGAATATAAGCTGGCTGTTAAGCAGTCATGAATGGGAGGCAGCTGAGAGAGGACTGAGGAGGGTTGCTTGTGATGCCTGAGACCTGAGCATTTTTCCAGGGCATGGAAAAAGTGCATGCAGAAGGATGAAACTGACAAATGAAGGGAAGAGGGGCTAGTGGGAGGGACACATAGCTGTGGAGGATGTGGAATTCACAGCACAAGTGGTGGCATTTCCATCTAAGCAGAGGAACAAATGGGGACATTTCTGAGCAGTAATGTCATAAAGGAGAGTTTAAGTAGCTCAGATCAGGTGACCTCGGTCTTCTCTGTAGAGCAGTTGGTGATAACCATCAACTAAGGAAGATGACAAAGATTGCGAAAAGTGGCAATTGGGACTGTGTCCATAAGAGATCCAGGGGTTGAGGATGAAAAGGCCGGAATGTAATTGCCAGCAGGCAGATAACCAGCCAGACTTGTTTAGTCTCTCTCTAACCAGTGCTTGGCAGCCCAGGAGTGGTCCTGGAGACCACCCAAGCCTGGAGTTGGGCAACAGAGTGACCTCCATGCCATCTCTGAAATGCTCACAAGGGTACCCAAGGCCTGGGGGACACAGAGAGAGAGGGAAGCAGATACAAGTAGACTGCACAGCGCTAACCAGGGCAGTTCAGGAGAGAAAAAGGCAAAAGGATGGGGTGAGATCAGATCAGAGAAGGTTAATGTTGAAGGTTAGGCTTGTTTTAAAATGAAAACTCTTAAGCATGTAAGAATAGAGACCAGTGAAACCTACACACTCATCCCCCAGATTGAACAACTCAAGTTTAAGCCTATGTCAGTGACGCGAGGAAGGTTAACAGGGAGCGACAGAAAAGGGGGTGAGGTGCTGGAGTTTCAGACAAGAGCCAATATATGAAGATCCTTCTCAAATGGCCAGTGACAGGGACAAGGGACGATGCATCCACTGAATGCCAAATGATAACAGTAATGCACAATTTTCTAGTACTTTGTATGTAATGAGGAAAGGGAGATGGACTTGGGTGAATGACAAGAACAAGGATGAAGAGGATGACAGGACTACACACAGGGCCAGGCACAGTGGCTCATGCCTATAATCCCAGTGCTTTGGGAGAATGGGGTGGATGGATCACTTGAGCCCAGGAGTTTGAGACCAGCCTGGGCAACAAAATGAGACCTGTCTCTATTTGGAAAAAAAAAAAAAAAATTCAAAAATGATCCAGGCATGGTGGCACTCACTGTGGTCCTGGCTACTTGGGAGCTGAGGTGGGAGGATCGCTTGAGCCTGAGAGGTTGGGGCTGCAGTGAGCTGTGATGGCAGCACTGCACTCCAACCTGGGCAACAGAGCGAAACCCTGCCTCTACAAAGAAAAAAAAAGGACTGCACACAGAGAAAGAAAAAAAAAACAAACAGACTACACAAAGAGCTGATGAACTTTGGAGGTTTAGTACTGACAGCAAGGGCAGTAAGCTCGAGATAGCCCACAGCAGAGGGCGGTGGGGAAAATGATGAAATCTAATGTGCTGTCTGGTTCTCTGAGCAGAGGGAGAAGGAATGCTCATCCTTGGAGAGGATTGTGAGGGACGTGGTTTCACACAGGGGAAGCCGGGTTTTTTTTGTTTGTTTGTTTTGCCAAATTTTACCTACTTTGGGGAAGCAAAGTGTGGTTAAGGGAGAGAACTTGGTAGATAAGAGGATGAAGGGGCTGGGCGCAGTGGCTCAAACCTGTAATCCCAGCACTTTGGGAGGCCAAGGCAGGCGGATCAGTTGAGGTCAGGAGTTCGAGACCAGCCTGGCCAACATGGTGAAACCCTGTCTCTGCTAAAAATACAAAAGTGAGCTCTGTATAGCGGTGCATGCCTGTAGTCCCAGCTACTCGGGAGGCTGAGGCACAAGAATCACTTGAACCCAGGAGGTAGAGGTTGTAGTGAGCCAAGATGATGCCACTGTAATCCAGCCTGGGCAACAGAGTGAGACTCCATCTCAAAAAAGAAAAAAGTACAAGATTTCCATGGAGGTACTATGGAAAGGACAAGCAGGGTCTCATGGGCTTGTGGGGATTTATATTTTGGGTGATAATGAGGATTATGGAGGTTCAGGGGCCATAAGGATGTTCTTATATGTGTGCATCTGGGCACTTCTGAAGTCCTGATGGTAAAAAGAAACAGAGGCCAAGCGCGGTGGCTCATGCCTATAATCCCAGCACTTTGGGAGGCCGAGGCGGGCAGATCATCTGAGGTCAGGAGTTTGAGACCAGCCTGACCAACATGGTGAAACCCCGTCTCTACTAAAAATGCAAAATTAGCCAGGCATGGTGGTGTATGCCTGTAATCCCAGCTACTCAGGAGGCTGAGGCAGGCGAATTGCTTGAACCTGGGAGGCAGAGGTTGCAGTGAGCCGAGATTGCACCATTGCACTCCAGCCTAGGCAACAACAGCAAGATGCCATCAGAAAAAAAAAAAAAAGAAACAGAATGGATTTTCAGGTCCTGGAGATGAAAATGGCAGGTCCTTTATGAAGTAGCTTATCCATTAATTAATACACAATATATCCTTTGTGTGTTAACTTCTCTGGGACAATCATAATTGGCTCGTTAATAAAGGGTAAGAAATGAAATGGTATTTCAGTTAACCTTTAGATACATCTTGTTATTAACACATCCATTTTGGATAATCCTGTGTTGGACATACTTAGTATTTCATTGAGGAGTCTAAGAAAATGGGAGCTTCTTTCTGATAGGTTCTATAATGCTCCTCTCCAGAATATCTGTTAATAATTTGAGTTGTTGCACAATGCTTCATAGGCGTTGTGACCTAATTTAGTGTTATCACGTATTGTTACAGCCTCGGGCTAACATATTTCAGTATTTCTTTATCTTTCTTTTAAAATATTTCTTTGAATGAATAAACAAAATATTTCCTTTGGTCCTACATAGGCTATTAGCGTGCATGAGTTCTGAAGCTGACCATTAGGATGGATGGATGCTCTTTTTAAGTCTTGACCTTTTTATAACAAATAACAGCACCCCAGTAAGTCATTGGCACATGCTTCCAAATGAAGGTAATTTCTAAAAGACATACAGATTTATAGGTGCACTTTAAAGGACATTGGGGCTTGGAGAGAGAATTCATTTTAAATTGTAAAACCAACTAACATTTGAGAACCTTCTAGGGCAGGCATTTTCATTCTCACGGTAATGCCATAGAACAATAGTATAGCTTTTCCCATTTTTTAAATGGGCATTAAGAACATAGGTGACTTTCCAAGTGTCACACAGTGAGTGGCATAATCAGAGTACAATTTTGGGTCATGCCCATACATCACATTGCCAGTGATTACCCAAGGAAAGTGGCGTACATGTGAGAAGGAGGAACATTAGGTTAAAACAAGCTCTTGAACTTTACAGAATTTTCCTGTACTGCTTCGAGCTCTTTATCACTACAACATGAACCGTTCATCTGTCTGTGGATAAAATCGTCTAAATGCCACTTAATTTTCATATATCAAAGAAAGCTAAAATAGATTTCTAAAGATTGCCAAAATAAATGGAAATAAATGTTTTATTAAATGTCAGGTTTCTGTTGAGCATTTTCTTCCATTTGCTGCTTCATAAGTCACATACCAATTAGAACCCAATTAGTATGACTTTTTGAGTTCATCGTCACTGCTCTTAAATTGCTGACTGGCACATTTGTGGCCATTGAGACACTTCCCATTTTTCCTAGCTTTCGTTGGTTTTAAATATTTATTCTGCTTAGGTTTTTAAAAGAATTGTCATTCAATAAGAATGATGGCTTGACTTTCTCATCGTGGTCATTTGTTCATTGACTGAGGAGCATCTGTTTTCAATACAGAATGCATCACACATCAACACATCATTCATTGCTTTATTACAGAATTTAAAGTCAAGCCTGGTTAATATTTTTTGGTAAATATATGGACCAGAGTGGATTTCCAGGAAGGATGAATCATATTATTAAATGAATGCTTGTTGAAATTATTAAATGTGCACATTACCATGTGGAGCATTATTCTCGGCTGTCAGCACACAGTTCTCTGGCAGTTTGCTTTTCGAGCATGTCATCTTCTAACAACAGTTGTATTCTCAAAAGGCTGGAGAGAGAGGAATTGAAAAGAAAGGCAGAGGAGGAAAGGCATCGCCTAGAAGAGGAAGCCCGAAAGCAGGAAGAAGAAAGGAAGCAGCAGGAAGAGGAAAAGAAGAAACAGGAAGAGGAAGAGAAAAGAAAGGCAGGCGAGGAAGCCAAGCGGAAGGCTGAGGAAGAGCTGTTGTTGAAAGAAAAGCAAGAACAAGAAAAGCAAGAGAAAGCCATGATTGAAAAGCAGGTACTGTATGAGTCCTCAGATGGACTTTACTTGTTTTTTAAGGGCCTTGATAGTAGGTACAATTAGTTAAATTTCAATGACTCATAATATTTACTTGAAGTTTTTTCTTAAACTGGGCTGGTTATTAAATATAAGTTGGGGCAGTTGCAGTGAAGTTGGTAATGTTTGCCATCTGTCAGTTTGGGTTTCCCAAAGGCAAACCCTGGGATAAGAATTTGGGTGCCAGCAGTTTTTTTTGCAAGCGCATCCCAGGAAGCCGGTAGAGGAATAGGAGAAAAGCCAATATAAGTGCATTGATGTATGTGTTACTGTGGGTTACTAGAACACAGTCCCATTGGGAACCTCTGAGAGACTGTGGATCACGCTTTAGAATTGTCCAGCTGAGGGATGAGGAAACTGAACTACTTATCTACCACATCCTGCCCCTCACTGTAGAAGGGGAATTAACTCTCTGATCTGGCCACATGCACACTTCATGGTCCAAGCCTGCCCACAGACACAGAAAAGCCTTGGCCATGTATGAGAACTGTCTGCAGGTGATTTGCATGGTGAGCCAGGGGTATATGAATGAGGTCCAGCCATGTTTGCTCTGTCATCTAGTGGTTTGTGTAAATCCACGTTGAACATTGGAGCAGCATCCACTTTAGGGCAGATGATGAGATGAAGGAACATGTGCAAAGCCAAGGAATTACCACACTGTTTTCTTAGCTTATTAAAGCTCTGCCTCGATTTACCTGTTTCTGTTAGAAAGAAGCAGCAGAAGCAAAGGCCCGGGAGGTAGCTGAACAGATGCGTCTCGAGAGAGAACAGATCATGCTGCAGATTGAGCAGGAGAGACTGGAGAGAAAGAAGGTAAGGGCTGAGGGATCAGGAAGACTTAGGGTAAGTGAATAGGAAGTAAATCCAGTTCTCTTCTGCAGTGATTGGATATAATGATCCTAGGATTGTCAGTTAGGTCAAGGTCATTGATACCACTATTCAAATCTTCTATGTCTTTATTAGTTTTTTGCCATATTGTTCTGTCAGTTATTGAGAAAGATTGTTAAAAACTCCATCTGTGGCCAGGCATGGTGGCTCACACCTGTAATCCCAGCACTTAGGGAGGC
>NC_045456.1:3459028-3468250 GCF_002776525.5 Piliocolobus tephrosceles
AAAAAAAAAAAACAGTTCCATCTGTGATTATGGATTTGCCCATTTTTTCCTTTCAGTTCTGTCAGGTTTTGTTTTATATATATTTATCGTGATATGCCTTTGGCTCTAGTGATATTTCTTGTCTTAAAGTCTACTTTGACAGCACTCCCCACCCCGCTTTTTTTTTTTTTTTTTTTTGAGACAGAGTCTCACTCTGTCACCCATGCTGGAGTGCAGTGGTGCGATCTTGGCTCACCACAACCTCCCCCTCCCAGGTTCAAGTGATTCTCCTGCCTCAGCCTTCCAACTAACTGGGATTACAGGTGCACACCACTTACACCTGGCTAATATTTGTATTTTTAGTAGAGGTGGGATTTCACCATGTTGGCCAGGCTGGTCTCGAACTCCTGGACTCAAGGGATCCTCCTCCCTTAACCTCATGAAGTGCTGGGAATATAGATGTGAGCCACTGTGCTTGGCCTGAGAGCCCTTTTATGATTAGTGTCTGTATGTCAAATCTTTTTCACCCTTCTACTTAAAACTTCTTCTGTGTGTTTTTATAAATAAGGAGCATATAGCCAGGAATTGTTATTTTAATTCTGTTTAACAGTCTTTCTCTTTGTCTTTTAATTGGAGTGTTTAGTCCATTTACACTCACTATACTTATGGGTAAAGTTGGGTTTAAGGAGACTGATTATAAAGGCATATTCTCATGGTATCCTAGGCCCAACCTGGGCTTTGTATTGCTATAGGCCTGGGACCCAGGAGACCAACCTGTGGTCTTCTCCCCTGTGATGCACCTCAGCCTCACTTTCTGTAGGGTGGTCCTCTTTAATGGCAGGTGGTAATTTGTTGATTTATAGGGAGCCTAAGGAGAAGAAGGAGAAATATGGGATATAAATTGAATATTGATTCTAGATATGTACTAGTTAACTTCTCAAGCATTTGACCTCGTCCATGGGGCCAGAGGTGTACATCTCCAAAACCAGTGGAAAACCTTTCTATACTTGTTATCCTCTTCTGACATTTGTCTTTTACAAGTTTTCTGAGAAATGTGATGTTGCATGTAAACCAAGCTACTTTTATGTTTTTGGTTTTATAGTCCTCTTACTTGATTTTGTTTTTTGTTTTTTGTTTTTAGAGAATAGATGAAATCATGAAGAGAACAAGGAAAAGTGATGTGTCTCCACAAGTGAAGGTAGGAATTCAAATGACCATTTTAATAGTTTATGTACTAACTAGAAAAGAACAGCAGAATACATTCAGTGAAATCGTAGGTCTTGGAGAGGATTAGCCAGAAAAAAAAATGCAGTTTTCCTGCTTTGTTCCTGGCTAGGTTAAGGAGGGTTAGGTACCTGAAAAGAAAGAGGGGCTTCAGAGATGGGATGGGTTAAAGATTTCCTTAGAGTAATGGGGGGTGGGATGAAGAGAGAGGCATAGTAGTCCATGAATAAAAAAGAGAATGCTTGACATAAAAATACATAAGAATAAGGGAAACACAGCTGAAGATTTAAAGAATTACCGCAGAACAGGCAGATGGTCCAGGCTCAAAATATCATCGGATGCTTTTAAAAAGCACTTTTTTTTTCTGTGTGATGTCAGCCTTCCCTCACTTCATTCACCTTCCATTTGTTTTCAGAAAGAAGACCCCAAAGTGGGGGTCCAGCCTGCTGTGTGTATGGAAAATAAGACAAAACCAGTTGTCCCCAACAAAATGGGTGAGTGTGACATCTGGTTCTTGGGTTCTTCCTTTTAGTAGCAAAAGCTCATAAGACTTCTTGCAGGGTAAGCAGACCCAAGGATCCCAAGAGGGTGACTGCTGGCAGGGGCCTGTGCAGTTTCCCTTCCCTGGGAATGTGTCTCCAGCACAGGGACTGTCAGCTCCACTTGGGAATCCACTGGGTTCCTTGGTTACTCCCATAATCTCAGCATAGGAAGCACTCTGGCTGCTGGCTCACAGTGCTTTCCAGGGAGCTTAACTGCTGGTCAGGTTTTATTACTATTAGGACCTGACTCTGCTCTTCTCCAGAGGTTCTGCACAGACACTGATAATGTGATTTTGTCTTCTCTTCCCCTGTGTGAAGGTGATTATATGGGGTTGTTTGTGGCTCCTTCCACAAAAGATGCTGCAGTATCAGTGAAGCAGAGCATTAAATTAATTGCCTTGATCTATATTTCCCTGTTACTTTATTTAGACATTTTATGATTAATACAAGGGACTTTGTGTTCTCGATCAGAAATCAATGGATTGAACACCTGCCAGGAAGTTAATGGTCTGGGTCACGCTGCCACAGAAACTTATCCCCAAGACATTTTCTCTAATGGGCTTAAGCCAGCTGGGGGACTCGTTCATCTGGATGCCCTTGATGGGAAATCAAATAGTCTGGATGATTCAACTGAAGAAGTTCAGTCTATGGATGTGAGGTATATTCATTTCTTTTGCATTTAAGCCTCATCACTTCTCCAAATACTACCCTTTCTTTTAGTTGGTTTCTTCATCTTTTATACAACCAAATCACCTAAAGCAGGTTTGATTGACGTTACGGGAAAGCTCTCAGTGGTATAACATTCTAGTGTCTTGCGTCAGGTTCCCTAGAAGCAGAGCCTGAAACAGAGTTTCTAGGGCATGTGATTTGTTAGAGGAAAGCTCTTGGGAGTTTTTCAGGAGAAAGGGGAAGGAGGGAAGTCGCTAAGCAAGGATGCCTTCTCAGCTGACCCCATGGGGGCTCTGGAGGATGAATTTCCACCAGAGACAGTTCCCCTGCACTTCTGCAGTTCTGGTTTTTCTAGATTCTTCTCTAAGATCTCACAAGGAAGAAAAAGAAGAACGCAGCAGCAGCCTTACTCTGGCTGTTAAGAGATTCCTGATGATAGGCCCTCAGCCCACCACTCTTCAGAGCCTGGACTTGCTCCTTTGCTAGGCCTTACAGCTGGCACAATTATGAAACGCCTCCTTCCATCTCTAGGGAGAGGAAGAGAGAGAGAGAAAGAAAGTCAGGCTTGGCTGGGCTGGAGCTGGATAAGTCAGGGTGGATTGGAAGCCTCACTTTAGAGAGGAAGCAGAGGGTGAGATTGGCTTTGCCAGTGATGATGTGGGCTGTGGTGGGATCCTTTCATGATGGGTCCCCCAACCTTAACTGAGCACTTCAGGCAGTTTCACATGAACTCTTCTCAGCACGATCAGATTCACACTCACAGGAGCCCTGGCAGAGAGAAATGATTGTTCCCATTTTACTGGCGAAGAAACTGAGGCTGCAGGAAGGAAAAGCAATTCTCCCAAGGTGGCACTACTAGAAAGGTAGCACTGGGAGCAGTGTTAATTAGGGCTCTTCCTCAACTTGCTTTGAACTTTTGGCTTTGACTTTCTGTCTGAATGTCCCATTTAGAAAGTTCTGGAAGTTCCTTGCTTCTTTGTAGTAGAATGCTGGTGCCTGTGGGTTTTTGTCCTTTCACCCTTTGGGCATTGTGAGCTTGGCCATCACAGCCCTGCTCAGTCTGCTTCCGTGTTCTCATACAAGTGGCCCTGTGTCCACCATCTGTCCTTCTCAAATTTGAACCCACTTGTATTTTTTACAATGTGTTACACAAAAACTCCGACTCTAAGTCCTTCTTCTTTAGAAGTGTAGTATAACAAAATATTGCAAATAGAATTAATATGTTGTGCTGTGTTGTCTGTCTCTCTCTCTTTTTGCCTCTCTCTCTCTCGTTCATCTCTTCTAGTCCTGTTTCAAAAGAAGAGCTTATCTCTATCCCAGAATTTTCACCAGTGAGTGAAATGATTCCTGGGGTGTCTCTGGACCAAAATGGAACTGGTAATGCCCGAGCACTTCAAGATCTCTTAGATTTCACTGGTCCCCCCACATTCCCCAAGAGATCCAGTGAAAATCTCAGCCTGGACGACTGTAACAAAAACCTTATCGAAGGATTTAACAGTCCTGGTCAAGAAACTGCTCTCAACACCTTCTGTTGACAAATGCAGCATCTCTTTAATAAAAGGTACAGTCTTTTGATCATATTCTAACTTTATAACCCTTTAACTGGGGTTTGTGAAGATAGGATGTACATCACTCAGCCTCTTGGATGGTCAAATTTTATTTGAAAAATGCAAACATGAATATATTATGGTATACTACAGCACACACAAGAATTGAGACAGATTTCAAGTAATTCATCTGCGAGCCTTCAGCGCCGAGCCGCCTTGTCGTAACCCTGCTGTTTAGGGTGTGTAGATGGGAAGGTTGAGAACATTGGCTAAAGGTTTGAATACCAATCCAGCCTGTGTAGCTTTTTTAGGGGCAAGGAAAGAATACTCTAGTAGTGTTGCAAGGTGATATGAGTAAGATGAATTTCCCCACCTCTAGTTTTGCTCAGTGACATCCCACATTCTATCTAGAATCATGCATATACATTGTGAGTGTTGGGCCACATGATCTACTATTCTCTTGACCCATTCGGAATTCTTCCAAAGCAGACATCTATTCTTGGATCATACCTGAGGGAGAGAGAGCTGCAGTTTTTGTGTCTTGAAGTCTTTTTCCCCACCTTTGGCCTTTTTTTTTTTTTTTTTTTTTTTTTTTTTTTTTTTTTTTTTTTTTTTGCCAAAGTGCTTCCAGAAGTTATTCTCATTTGAGTAAGAGTATCTATGAGTTATATACACTCTGTAGTAAGATATACTTAGTTATATATACCTCACGTTTGATTTACTTGAGTTTGGAGCTTGTTTTTGAATAAGGAAAACATAATTAGAGTCTGTCACCAAATCCTTTAATAATTTAATAATTCCAATTGCTCCTCCTACTTTAGATTCTGTTTTTGTTTCAAGAGAAGGGATCTCACTCTGTTCCCCAGGCTGGTGTGCAGTTATGCAATCACAGCTCACTGGAACTTCAAACTTGTGGGCTCAGGAGATCCCCTTGCCTCAACCTCCTGAGTAATTGGCTCATACGCACATGCCACCAGGGCCAGCTAATTTTTTTTAGTGTTTGTAGAGGTTGGGTCTTGTTATGTTGCCCGGCTGATCTTGAACCCCTGGCCTCAAGTGATCCTCTCTCCTTGGCCTCCCAAACACTGGGATTACAGCCTTGAGCCACCATACCTGGCGTCTATTTTAGATTCTTTTTTTTTTTTGGAGACAGAGTCTCGCTCTGGTGCCCAGGCTAGAGTGCAGTGGCACGATCTCTACTCACAGCAACTTCTACCTCCCAGGTTCAAGCCATTCTCCTGCCTCAGCCTCCCGAGTAGCTGGGACTACAGGCACATGCCACCAGACCCGGCTAATTTTTTGTATTTTAGTAGAGACGGGGTTTCACCGTGTTGCCCAGGCTGGTCTCAAACTCCTGAGCTCAGGCAGTCCGCCCGCCTTGGCTTCCCAAAGTGCTAGGATTACAGGCGTGAGCCACCACGCCTGGCCATTTTAGATTCTTAAAAGCATTTTTATATTCTCGGCATTTTCTCAGTCACTTTATTTTTTATACTTCACTCCCATAACAAATTCAGTGGCCAAAATAACTTAGTCCAATGTTTTTATTTTTCAGATGAGGAAACAAGTTGGAGAGGCTACAGAGCTGAGGTCACTGTGTTTTTTGTATGCTTGTTTCTACCTGACCTCAGCTGTTGCCTATAAGACAAGTTTGAGAGACCATTTCTCTTGGTTCTTGGTGTGTGATGGGTCACTTTTAGAGTAAACTATATCACTGGTTTGGAAAAGCAGCTGCCTTCTTGGACACTTAAAATACTAATTCACCTGAGCATATCTCCCTGACAGTTAAGTGGCTTAATATTTATTAAGAGGTTTTTTGTGTTTTTAACATACTTTGACTTTAAAATTAGTTTTCCTTCAGTTCACTTACCTCACTATACAGTAGGGAACAGAGAATCCACAAAATTTATTAGAGTATTCATAGATCCTCAAATTTATTTCTTACATCTCTAAAAGAAATGCAAAGCCCCTATCCAAAAATAAAAATCTTGACTAAATCATTTTATTCACACTGCTTGTATATTTTTAATTATGATTGGGTCTATTTCTCAAATTCTTCTCTACCAAAAGTGGTACCACCCCCACCAGGGGACATTTGGACACGTGTTGATGGTTTTTGTTGCTAGAGTGGCTGGGGGCATTTGAAAGACAAAGCTTGAGACATTAAACATCTGCAGGTTTTAGGAAAGTTCCGTACAAGGAAAATTTGACCCATCTAAAAGAATAGTCCTGTGTAAAATACTGTATCACTTCTGTTGAGAAATACTGTATAAGCCCCGGAAGAAAATATAATTACCAAGAAGGTAGAAAGTGCCACAGCGTGTTGTGATCGTTTTAGTGAGAGAATAGTGCTACAAACTGCAGAGTACTTGGTTTTCCCTTTGATCTCATCTGGTTTTGTTTCTGAATTGACACAGGTGTTTGGAGAACCCGTAAAGCTGCTGATAGTCAAATCCGAGCTGCCAGCCGCCTGAAGAAGCTTCTGTCACCGTTACCGCTGGATCCCAAATTATTAGCTTGGAATGTAACTGTATTCCTAGGTAGTATGTCAAACACTGGCCACTCTTGGTAGAAACCTTGAGACTTTCACCTTGTTGGGCTTTAGCAAAGTTTCCTTTTACAGTTCTGTTTATGAGCTTCAGCTGCTGATAAAGCACTTCCTGAACTTCTCTATTATCATAGTGACCCTCTGAATGACCTGACTGACTGGCTTGGCAATTCGCTTTATAACCATTCTTATTCCCAAAGTGGGAGCACATAAACATTTAGATGTCTTTTCCTGTAAAATATTCTAGACATTTACCCAAACTCTAGTTAAACATATACTCAACTTGCACTGTATATCTCCCTGTCTTTTTTGAGACAGAGAAGAAATTCAGGAGGTTCCCCATCTCCAGAGTTTCTCTGTTGGAAGGCAGTATCAAGAAGCCTTTAAAAAATTATTGTTAAGCTTTGCCACCCGCAAAAATGCATTGCCCCACATTATTCTTTTGGGGGTGAAGTAGTAAGCTTGGTTGAGGAAGGAAGTCAAAACAGTCAGTAATGATTTCTGTTCTCTTATGCATATTCGTGTATACATGGGCAACTGAATCTAGCAAGGACTCTTTCATGTCACACCTTAAAATCTTCACGCTGTAGTCACTCCAGACCATGGAGTGACTTTCCAGCTGAATGAATCCTATGTCTCACGTGCAGGTGGTTGGTTTTCAATGTTCTTGCTATTTTTTTTGTTTTTTTCTGTTGGATCTTGGGAGTTTTCTTTGTCTGCTCCTGTGTTTGCCCAGCTTTAATAAAACCAGGTGCAAACAAAAATCATAGCGTTCTGAAACAATAGGGGGCCCACATTGGACCCAGTATGTCACTTTAATGGACATTAATATTAAGAAAAAAATCTGAATGGGAAAAATGACAGTAGAATGTATACTCCACACATTTTATGCCATATAATGGTGTGTTTTCTTAATTTTGTTTTTTGTGGCGAAATGTGGCTTTCTGATTAAAATGACCTTTTCTTCTTTGAAACTTTTTGTTTTGACTTGGATAATTAAGGGTTTGGAAAGATTCATAATTCTGAGAGAGGTTTGCAACCAGGAGATACAAAGAAGTCTCATTAGTAATCTTGTTCATGTGCTTTTACAGCCAGCTACATTTAAGAATGTATTAGTTACGGAAACTGTATGTGTATGTGTCTATACTCAATAAAGTACATGCTTCCACATAATGCGGTGCTGTGCATCTCGGCAAATACTGGCCAAGTCCCTTTATGACAGGCACACAGAAACCATAGCATGGTCTGGCTTTCAAAAAATGCCTCTCATCTTTCCTAGAGCCTTATTTTGCTAAATGTCTGTTTTCTTGTGATTTGTTGTACCTCACAGCACCATTGTGACCGTGGTGATGCCTCATTTGCATGATATGTACATTGTGTTTAATGTGAAATACATTTTCATTGAAGAGTCTGATGACTTGCTAGCGTTTTATTTTTTCTGTAAGCTCAACGTGCTGAAACCAAACCAGGCTTTTAAAAACCTGTGTAGAAGAAAACCAAAAAATCCTGTGTGGGTGTCCTTTCCCTGTCAAACTCATTAAAAATTCCTTTGTTGCCAGTGCCAAGTGGAGTCAACTGCATAAAGCTTATTAAGTGATGACTATCACTAGAACACAACGGACTTCTGAATATAGTAAAAAGTTGCTGTTCTTTTTTTTTTTTTTTTTTTAGGGAGAGACAAGGTCTCACCATGTTGCTGAAGCTGCTCTCCTAGGCTCAAGTGATCAATCCTCCTGCTTTGGCCTCCCAAAGTTCTGGAATTATAGGCATGAGCCACCACGCCCAGCCAAGTTCCTGTACTTTCATACCACTGGTGTGAGGGCTTTTTAGCTAAGATACAGTTAACCTTACCATAATCTATGAGAACATTGCACATAGCAATTTGGCATTTAAATAAAATTATAATGGGAATGTTGACCCTTATTCTCAGGTAAGCTGAAACCCAGACCAGTTTTTTTGTATCTAACTCACAGGCTTTCCATTGCCTGGAGACAGTACCAGGCCAGACCAGAAGCCAGGTGGAAAGGACTAGAATTAGAGACCCCTGTAGTAACTTCTGGGCTGCCATCTCTTAAGCTGAGGGCCCAGTCATTGCTGCCTTCCCCAGTTCTGCTGACAAAGCCTCTGGTCAGGGCACAGAAGCAGACACTATTTCCATATGCAGGCCTCTGGGAGGGGTATTAGAAGTAACATGTCATCATGAGCTCTGGTAATAGGGCCTACATTGGTGGCCAGTCATTCCTAAGAACAGTTTCTTGTTTGTGAACATTGCAAATTTTTTCTTAGTATGTACAGGTTTCCTATTAGATGCTTTTGTTAATTTAGAAAGCAAAGGTAAAGAACTAATTTGTCTCAAGAGGTATACCCATTACATTGGGGTACAGCACAGGGTGACCTCCATACTCATTCCTCAGCATTGTTCAGAAAGCACAATTATGGGCCAGGTGCAGTGACTCACACCTGTAATACCAGCACTTTGCAAGGCCAAGGCAGGAGGATCACTTGAGGCCAGGAGTTCAAGACCAGCCTGGGCAACAAAGCAAGACCTTTGTTCTGTACAAAAAAAATTTTAAAAACTTAGCTGGGTGTGGGCCGGGCGCGGTGGCTCAAGCCTGTAATCCCAGCACTTTGGGAGGCCGAGATGGGCGGCTCACGAGGTCAGGAGATTGAGACCATCCTGGCTAACACGGTGAAACCCTGTCTCTACTAAAAAAAT
>NC_045456.1:3468650-3474860 GCF_002776525.5 Piliocolobus tephrosceles
GCCATTCTCCTGCCTCAGCCTCCTGAGTAGCTGGGACTACAGGCGCCCGCCATCTCGCCCGGCTAGTTTTTTGTATTTTTTAGTAGAGACGGGGTTTCACCGTGTAGACCAGGATGGTCTCGATCTCCTGACCTCGTGATCCACCCGCCTCGGCCTCCCAAAGTGCTGGGATTACAGGCGTGAGCCACCGCGCCCGGCCAAAGATACATATTTTTTAATAGAGACACATTCTCCCTATGTTGCCCGGACTAATCTCGAACTCCTGAGCTCAGGCGATTCTTCCGCCTTGGCCTTCCAAAGTGCTGGGGTTACAGGCACGAACCACTGCACCCGATTTCCAGGACCCCAGCTTTAGTACCCCCAGGGGAAGTTGACAGGCTTTTCTGCCCCCCAGAGCAGCAACACTGATTTGCTAGGGGGTAGGCAGGGCAAAAAAAAAAAAAAAGTCTTGCTAGAGCAAGCACTTATCTTTTATAGCAAAGGGCCAGGACCCTCATGGAAACTCCTAGTTCTGAAGGTGCTTTAAAATACATATTGAGGCCGGGAGCGGTGGCTCACGCCTGTAATGCCAGCACTTTGGGAGGCCGAGGCAGGTGGATCTCCCGAGGTCAGGAGTTCAAGACCAGCCTGACCAATATGGTGAAGGCCCATCTCTACTAAAAATACAAAAATTAGCCGGGCATGGTGGCACACGCCTATAGTCCCAGCTACTCGGAAGGCTAAGACAGGAGAATCGCTTGAACCTGGGAGGTGGAGGTTGCAATGAGCCAAGATGGCACCACTGCACTCCAGCACTCCAGGCTGGATGAGACTCCATCTCAAAATTAGATATAGATTAGATAGATATAGATATATTATTAAATATATTGACATTATTAAAATTTATCTTTCTTAAGTATAGAATACAGTGGTCTTTAGTCACAGAGTTGTGCAACCATCACTACTAATTCTAGAACATTTTTACCTGAGTGCTTTTTCAAGGGTTTGTCATCCATTCATCTACTCAAAGCAGCAAAGCTTGGCTTTATCGGCCATTAGTTCAAGTTCTCATTGTACCTGAAAGCAAGGACATGGGGTTCGAAGATAGCATTCTTCTTTGAAGCAATCACTTCCCCATCTTCCCCCTTCGATAGGCCAAATTAGGACAATGTTTATGTCACAATGAGTGTGGGCTGTTTTGTGTTGTTTTGCATTCACTTCATAAACATGGGATCAAATGCCAAACACAGGCTCACCTCTCAGATGCCCAGCATGGGCTCCTAGGTTGATGAGAGACATGGATTGGGTGAAGCTGTAATTTAAGACGCTTTGAAAATTCTGAACCTTTGGAGACATGCCTTTAGCAATGACCATGGATTCGGGCATGGGGTGACTTACACTGTGACTCTACTTGCCCTTGTGTTTCTGGGACAGATCCCCCACATTAACCACTAGGGAGGGAGTGTTTCAGTGTCCTCTTTTTCCCCTCTAAGGTCCAAGCCAGGGTCCATGGCAATGGGCACTCATGGCACCGTGGAAAGAAATCACCTACTGCCCAGAGCCTGAGGGTCCCCTTGCAAAAGGCAGAGGGAGCTAAAAAGCTGCAGGTGTTGCCCCTGGAGAGTTCACCCCCTTCCCCTCCCTCCATGCTCTGCAGTAAATCAACAAGAACCTCCTGCCGAGGCTTCTATGCTGCAGTTAAATAATGCGACCATTCAACTGGCACCAAGGGACTGGGGCTGGGGGAGTGTCTAAAGTTGCCAGCCTTCTGGACTTCCAAGAAATGATGAAGGCAGGCTTTTCCCATCTCACCTTATCTCAGGAAATGCAAGGAAGAGTTCCAAGCAAGTGAACCTTTGCGGAAAGTAACTTCTTTTCAGCATTAGAGCTAGCAGCAATTTGTTGGTTGTACTTATATTTTAGTCATATTTTCCTAATAGTGTGTGTAGGGTCATCTTGAAACAACAGGAAAGTCATCCACGCAGAGCTAACAGCTAGAACAGGGCTGTGTCACACAGTAGACGTGCGTAAAGCTTGTTGGATTGAATTCAGTCATCACTGTGGGACCTGTAGGTTGTTCTAGGACAAACCGAATCTTCGTAGGTCCACTGGGAGGACAGAATAAATTCCATTTTTTCAGTGGACCTGGCCTTCTAAAGGATTCTCAGGGACCTACTCTGTGGGTGACAGCCCTGGTGGCTGGTACAAGGTTCACAATGGTAAGAAATTATTCAGAATGTGAAAGGCAACAAGATAACTGTGCACCCTTTCCAAGCCCTGATAGAGGATTGTCTTCACAAGGCAGCCTCTGGGCCAGCTGGGTCTCGGCAGATGTTAGTTCGAGCGGCTCACCATGTGCTGTGGGTTAGGACTCAGCCTCTGGAGTTAGAGGTTATGTCTATTTGTTCCTGTAGGACACTGAAAAACTTCGTCTCTAACTATGCCATCTTATTCCAGCATTCTTTTTTTCCTACTAAATACACGTGTGTGTATGTTACGTACACACATGTGTGCATAATAGTCCTCATCTCCGCCTTTAACTTGCTTTCTCATCCTGCTCCTTAATGAGTTCAATACATTTTTTGACACATGCTTGCTTTATATTAACATCAGAATCATGTTTTTAACTTTTGGAAAGTTACACTTTGACAAGTGAGGGTCCTTATATCCTCGGCAGGATTTGGGAAATCCAAAATAGTTATACTAATGGCTTCAAAGGTTCATATTAAATGCTAGTGGAGTGGATGTCATGGTGCGCCACCCAGATGGACTTCCCTTTTAGGACTGAGGTGTTCATGCTTCCAGGTGTCTCCTTCCAGATGCTGGAGGTACAGCCCCTGAAGCCTGTTGGTGGACTTCCTGTCTGGGAATTGCCCTTGGCTGAAGGAGGTTGCCTCGCCAAGGTTAAACCTCCTCCTGGGGCAGCCTGTATCTGATGACTGGATCAGTTCAGTGTACAAAAAGCCCCTTGCCTGGAAGTAGGACAACTCTGAGCCATCCCAGCTTCAGAGCTCCCCATGGGGTCACCTGAGGGCTCTGCAGAGACTGCATTGCAGTCTAAATTGTCCCTCCTGCTTCCTTCACGCCTTCCCACGCCAGCCACTCTGCATACATGCCCCGCATGCCAATTGGTCTGAAAGTTTCCCAAAGAACCCATCCTGAGCCAGCTGGGCGTTGTGCTAAGGCTTTTCATGTGCTATATCTCCTAACCTTCCAGACAACATTCCGAGATAGGCATGGTTGTTACCATGCTCTTTTCACCATGAGGGACCCGAGACTCAGGCTAAGCCACTGGTCTGAGGTCACATGCAACCAGGAAGTACAGAGCTGGGCTTCTAACCCCAAGATGTGCTTTGGAGCCTGCACTTGGCCTAGCTCACCACAGCCCAAGGTGCCTGCCCAGACAAATCAGACAGACCCAGCCCCTAGAGGCTCTTGCTAGTCTACACACCTTCTAGCTATATTTGCAAGTTTTCCAATCAATCTTCTCAACCAGCTTCCCTCACCAGAAATTGTTGCTGACTTTGAAAATCCTTGAGAATCTTCTGCTGAGGGCATTTCATCCATCTTTGTATCGCTCATGCAAGCAGAATATGTGCACCTTCCACCTGCGAGCACAGTTGCTATGAGATTTTTTCCCCCCTCATCCAGAAGGCAACCCATTTCATAACTGCTCATTTATGAAGCAACTACAAATGAATATCTACTCCATGCTAAGCATTTTGCTAGGGATGGGGATGGAGCAGAGAACAAGACTAGAAAGTGTCCCCATCCTCCTGGAGCTTATAGTCTAGCAGTGAAGAGAGACAGTAGACAATTTTAAAAGTCATTATTTGTAATTGTGATGGGTGTGAAGGTCAAGTCGGCTGTTACACATTTTCTTTTTCTTTTATTCTTTTTTTTTTTTTTTTTTTTTTTGAGATGGAGTCTTGCTCTGTTGCCCAGGCTGGAGTGCAGTGGCACAATCTCAGCTCACTGCACCCTCTGCCCCTCTGCCCCCGAGGTTCAAGCAATTCTCCAGCCTCAGCCTCCCAAGTAGCTGGGACTATAGGCGTGTGCCACCACATCCAGCTAATTTTTGTATTTTTAGTAGAGACAGGTTTCACCATGTTGGCCAGGCTGGTCTCGAACTCCTGATCTCAGGTGATCCACCTGCCTTGGCCTCCCAAACTGCTGGGATTACAGGCGTGAGTCACCACCCCCAGCCCACATTTTCATATCATTACAGTTTGTGATGATGCATTGATTTGTGAGATTCTTTGATTAAGGTCTAGCTCCCTCACTGTAAGTGTTATGACAGCAAGACTGCCATATTCCTACCACCCAACACAGATATTCAGTAAAGATTTGTGAGTGAATAAATACAGTTGTTACTGAGAAACTCTATGAATTAAAATTATGGCCTCTGCCAGGCACAGTGGCTCACACCTGTAATCCCAGGACTTTGGGAAGCCAAGGCAGGTGGATCACTTAAACCCAGGAGTTCAAGACCAGCCTGGGCAGCATAGTTGGACCTTCTCTCTACAAAAATTAAAATAACAGCCAGGCATGATGGTGCCTACAGTCCCAGATACTTGGGAAGCTAAGGTAGGAAGATAGCTTGAGCCCAAGATACTTGGGAGGCTAAGGCAGGAAGTTAGTTGAAGGCTGCAGTGAGCTGTGATGGTGCCAATGTACTCCAGCCTGGGTAACAGAGGCCTTATCTCTAATAAATTAATAAAAATATAATATACTAAAATTGTGACCTTGGATCTGCATGTCTTTCTGCCAGACCCACACTCTATCACAAGATAAAGGTCCCAGGGACCCTATTTTTTCATATTTGCTATTGAATCCCCAGCACTGAGAACAGCACCTGCCACACAGTGGACACACAATAAATCTTTGTGGAATGAATGATTTCTCTATTGAGAATAAATATACCAGTTTGAGTGATCCCAGTACATATAGCAGAAAGTGGTTTCAATATTAAGGGTACTTATCACACATAATATATAACAAGCTCCAAAGGCAGCTCAATGGCATCAGGATTCTAAGGCAGCATCTCTTTGAGTGTCTTGGCTCTGAAGAAGGTCGCTGCAGTACCAGCATCCCAACTGCACACCGTCATGGTCAAAGGCAAGACGTCAGTGGCAGGCTGCTCCTTGTTACTGCTCCTTCCTTTAGCCAGGGAAGAAACCCTCTCCCAGAAGCCCCCAGCAGCAGATTTCTACTTCTCATTGGCCAGTACTAGGTCTTCCACCTACCCCTCAGCTCATCACCTGCCAAAGGGAGGGAGATTATCCCATGTTATTAGTTGAGGTAATGCTTGCTTCTGTAACAACCACAGCACACTCACAATGCAGAATGGCTCAAATACAAGTTTTTTTCTTTCTTATGTGAAGTCCCAAACAGATGTGCCTGATTATGACACTCCTCTGAGTCATAAGTCAGTCAAGCTCTCTCCATCTTGTAGCCCCTCATCTTCCAATCGTATCATGTTTTTCTGCATCAAGCCAACAGAACAGGGAAAGAGTATGGAGAAGACAGATGACATCCTAACCACCTGGGCCGCTAAGGGACATGTACTACTTCCTCTCACATTCCGTTAGTACAGCTAGTCATGTGGCCCTACTTAGATGCAAGGGATGCTGGGAAGTATATTCCCTGGCTAGTTTGCTTCTTACCAGAGAGATTGCTATTCTTTGGAGGAGAGAACACATAATTTGGTGGATAGTTAGTTGTCTCTGCCATGCCATGATTGACTTAGACCAGAGCTATTCAGTAGGAGTATCGTGTGAGTCGCTTGTGTCATTTTTCCATTTTCTAGTAAGGGGCCTGGGGAGGGAAGGGTGGTAAACGTTTTGAATATATTATTGTAAAATCTACCACAGGGTCCATTATGTTCTCTTTCCCCACCAGTCCAAGGGAGAGTGGGAACTGGAGTGAAAAGTTAAGATGAGACTGTGGGGTACCTAATAAATATGGGGTTGAACAAAATAAATTCGTCAGGCAATGAAGTTTTGGAGAGATGAATGACTTTTGAATTGGTTTTGGGTTGTGCGTGGACACAAAAGAGACCATTTATGGTAGGAAGGGATTTGGGGATAGAGTTTCTACAGTGTGAAGGCGCTGGACCTTTTTTCTTTTCTTCTCTTTCTCCTTCCTTCCCTTCCTTCCTTCCTTCCTTCCTTCCTTCCTTCCTTCCTTCCTTCCTTCCTTCCTTCCTTCCTTCCTTCCTTCCTTCCTCTT
>NC_045456.1:3474960-3476360 GCF_002776525.5 Piliocolobus tephrosceles
TGAGACAGAGCCTCACTCTGTCGCCCATGCTGGAGTGCAGTGGCATAATCTCAGCTCACTGTAACCTCACCCTCCCGGGTTCAAGCTATTCTCCTGCCTCAGCCTCCAGAGTAGCTAGGATTACAGACGTGCGCCACCACACTCGGCTAATTTTTGTATTTTTAGTACAGACAGGGTTTCACCATGTTGGCCAGGCTGCTCTTATTTGTTTATTTCTTTGAGACAGGGTCTTGCTCTGTTGCCCAGGCTAGAGTGCAGTGGTGCAATCTCAGATCACTACAAGTTCTGCCTCCCAGGCTCAGGTGATTCTCCCTCTCAGCCTCCCAAGTAGCTGGGACAACAGGTTCCTACACCATGCCTGGCTAATTTTTTTTTTTTTTTTGTAGGGACGGTGTTTTGCCATGTTGTGTGGGCTGGTCTCAAACTCCTCCTTTTTGCCTTGCATTAATGTAGGTAGACTATCTCAAAATGGTTTTCAAAATAACTGCTGAGTTATAAGACATTGTTTTAAAACCACAAATATTATATGACTTTCAGAACCAGGGTCAAGCCACTACACATATTACATTACAAAAGAGTTCATCAGAAATCATTTATAGGACCAGAGGACTGACTGGTAGCAATTACCAAATTTCATTGAGGAATTTGTCCTCCACCTCAGTAGGAAAACAGCCATACAGGCAGTGACTAGAATGAGCAAAAAGAAACCTGCAGCATAAGCCTGTCTAAAAACATTTTCATCCAAACAATATAAATCATTTCTGTCTGCATTCTGCTGTTGACAAAGCCATTTAAAAAGCAAAGGTAAAGAAAGGACAGCGTCCACAAAAAATGCCTGTATCACGGGATGGAAGACAAGGAGGAGGGAACAGGGACGGCTAAGCATTATACGTTAAATTTCATTAATAGCATTAAGCCACACAACCAAAGTCAGCTCGTTAAGGCAAGGGAAAATGCACCTGGTTCTGCCAGTCCTGGGTTCTAACCGCTAATGGAGATACTGAAGTGACACCATCACCATACAAACTAGGGGCAATCTGGACAACAGTGTTTTCAAGGATTGAGAAAGCTATTTGTCCTACTACTTCACAATTTTCTTTTTCTCACATCAGCATTTAAAAAAGAAAGCCACACAGAAGGGTGGCGCGAGAACGTGCCAAGGCAGCTGATAGGTCTCCCCAGAAGCTGATGCTCTCCAAAAAATGACGATGGCACTATGTACTTTGTCTAAGTCTGCATTGCAGCCTGAATTGCTCCTTTAAAAACTGTTTACATTTTTCTCAGGTTTAAGGATTTTAAAACTACCCTGAATTACAGCAAACCTCTATGTCCATGTTCTGGTTTGCAGGGAGTACAAGCGATGCAGCAGTGGTTCTCAAGTTTGAGGGTGCGTCAGAGTC
>NC_045456.1:3476460-3485799 GCF_002776525.5 Piliocolobus tephrosceles
TTTTTTGGAGTCTGGCTCTGTTGCCCAGGCTGGAGTGTAGTGGTGCAATCTCAGCTCACTGCAACCTCTGCCCCACCAGGTTCAAGCAATTCTCCTGCCTTAGCCTCCCAAGTAGCCAGGATTACAGGTGCGCACCACCATGCCCAGCTGATTTTTGTGTTTGTAATAGAGACAGGGTTTCCCCATGTTGGCCAGGCTGGTCTTGAACTCCTGACCTTAGAAGATCCGCCCACCTCAGCCTTCCAAAGTGCTTGGATTACAGTGAGCCACCGCGCGCGGCCCTAGAGTTTGAGTTGGTGGCTTGAAGCAGGAGCTTCACTGTGTAGTGTATGGTTCCACCCTTGCTTGTTTTCTTCTGATATGACAGTGGTAAGGTCTCCGGCAGGGGCTATTCCTTCAGTCTGGATCCCAGACAGAAGAGTCAAAGTTGCTCCACGATGGATGTGAAATGTAAGTGAGAAATAAACATGTGCTGTTCTAAGCCACTGAGGTTTGGGGATTGTTATTGTAACATAGCTTATTCTTACCAATACAGACTACTTGTTTGAAGCAGAGTTGGCATTCTGCAGCAGATTTGGCTTCGGATGAAACCCGAAGGGAAGGGAAGGGAAGGGAATGGAAGGGGAGGGGAGGGGAGGGAAGGGGAGGGAAGGGAGATGATACTCCATTTCTCTTAGGCTTGCTCTGTGTACATGTGCATGTATGCTATTCATATAGACACCAAGGACTACGTGCAAACTGTTTAACCTCTCTTTCCACATGAGTAGATAGCATATAAGGCCGAGGACCATCTACTTGTGCTGTCTGTTGACAATGGTGAGTCTGGAAAAAGACTACCTTGTTCAAAGAGGAGTCAAAAGAAATATATATATATATATATATATATATATACACACACACACACACACACACATATATACACATACACAAATATATATACACATACACAAATATATATACACATATATCTGTGTGCATATATGTATATGTATGTATATACATGCGTATATATTTTTATTTATACATATAAGTTTGTGTGTATGTATATTTATATTTATATATAATGAAGACACAGAAACCATGGGAATGGAAGAGAAAAAAGAGCACATTTCTAGCACATTTCTTTTTTTATTTTTTTTAAGATGTAGCGTGGCTCTGTCACTTAGGCTGGAGTGCAGTGGTGCAATCTTGACTGACTCCAACCTCCGCCTCCCAGGTTCAAGCGATTCTCCTGCCTCAGCCTCCTGAGTAGCTGGGACTACAGACATGTGCCACCACGCCCTGCTAATTTTTGTACTTTTAGTAGAGATGGGGGTTTCCCCATGTTGGCCAGGGTAGTCTCGAACTCCTGACCTCAAGTGATCCGCCCGCCTTGACCTCCCAAAGTGCTGGGATTACAGGCATGAGCCACCGCACCTGTCCCAAAGGAGCATACTTTTGAAAAGGATTATCTGCAGAATCTGAAAGAAAAATTTCACAACCAGTTTAGCATCCTTTTGAAATATAATACACTTTCTATAAAATCAGAACAGAAATTCGTAAGGAAATGAAAGGGTGAGACAGAGATTACTAGAGTAACAAGAGAGAACCGGGCGGGGGAGAATACAAAGAAACAAAAATCTCAATAATGAAGTTTGAGTCAAAATAGAGACAAAAATAATGCTTTAGAAAGCCATATCAGTATCAATAAAGCAAACTTGAGGACTACTGGAAATGCTGGAAATGGATGAAAGACAAAAATGATAAAACAGGCCAGTGCGGTGGCTCATGCCTGTAATCCCAACACTTTGGGAGGTCGATGTGGGTAGATCACTTGAGGTCAGGAGTTCGAGACCAGCCTGGCCAAAATGGTGAAAGCTCGTTTCCACTAAACATACAAAAAGTAGCCGGGCATGGTGGCAGGGGCCTGTAGTCCCAGCTACTCAGGTGGCTGAGGCAGGAGAATTGCTTGAACTTGGGAGGCGGAGGTTGCAGTGAGCCACGATCGCACCATTGCACTCCAGCCTGGGTGACAAGAGAGAGATTCCATCTCAAATAATAATAATAATAATAATAATAATAATAATAATAATAATAACAACAACAACAACAACAGAGAACTAATACAGCTGATTGCTCTTCCTAAAAGAGAGATTAGAGCTAATGGAGCAGAAACAATTCTTGAAGATAGAATGGAAGAAAATGTTTCTGAATTGAAGCCATATATATGCAGGTAAAAAAGGACTCACACCTCTTAACCAGAAAGAAAAAGCATTATTTATTCTTTTTTTTTTTTTTTTTTTTTTTTTGAGACGGCGTCTCGCTCTGTTGCCCAGGCTGGAGTGCAGTGGGTGGATCTCAGCTCACTGCAAGCTCCGCCTCCCAGGTTTATGCCATTCTCCCGCCTCAGCCTCCCGAGTAGCTGGGACTACAGGTGCCCGCCACCTCGCCCGGCTAGTTTTTTTGTATTTTTTAGTTGAGACGGGGTTTCACCGTGTTAGCCAGGATGATCTCGATCTCCTGACCTCGTGATCTGCCCGTCTCGGCCTCCCAAAGTGCTGGGATTACAGGCTTGAGCCACTGCGCCTGGCCTGCATTATTTATTCTTAAATTGCAAAAACTTCAGTATGACCAGAGCATTGTGCACAAGGGGAAGAGAGGCTAGGGAATAGATAATGAAAAAGTTTGTATGCTGTTCGAAAGAATGTTCTCTGCCAAACAGAAAGCAAAGTCATATATGAAGAAAGGAAAATGATCATTGATATAAAGCTTAAAAAGAGTGGTAAAAGGATTTGTAACAGCAATTATTGGAAAAAAGAGATCACATAAAATGGTCACATAAAGTGATTACTAAGAGGACCAGGGTCTCCACTGTGGTGGGCATCCATACATTTGTAGTGACATCATTCTTTGATAGTTGTGTGGCTTTCTCCCCACCCAAGCAGTATTTGGAAATGCCGATGTAGGAATGGAAAATGCAGACTGGAGTTTTAAGTGGTAGTTTAATGTTAGGACACGTCAAAGGGCAAGGCAGGGGGCTCGGCTTACAAGAGTGGTTGAAGGCTGGGCACAGTGGCTCATGCCTGTAATCCCAACACTTAGGGAGGCCGAGGCAGCAGGATCACTTGAGCCTAGAAGTTCCAGAACAGCCTGGGCAACATGGCGAAACCCTGTCTCTACAAAAAAAAAAAAAAAATTTTTTTTTTTTTTAATTAGCTGGGCATGCTGGTGCATGTCTGTTGCACAAGCTACTCGGGAGGCTGAGGCAGGAGTATCACTTGAGCTCAGGAGTTTGAGGTTACAATGAGCTATGATTATGCCACTGCACTCCAGCCAGGCCCACAACCAAGTGAGACCCTGACTCTTAAAAAAAAAAAAGAAAAGAAAAAAAACGGCCGGGCGCAGTGGCTCATGCCTCATGCCTGTCATCCCAGCACTTTGGGAGGCTGAGACAGGTGGATCACTTGAGGTCAGGAGTTCGAGACCAACCTGGCCAACGTGGCGAAATCCCATCTCTACTAAAAATACAAAAATTAGCCGGGCATGGTGGTGCACACCTCTAATCCCAGCTACTCGGGAGGCTGAGGCAGGAGGATCACTTGAATCCGGGAGGCAGAGGTTGCAGTGAGCTGAGATCGCACCACTGCACTCTAGCCTGGGCGACAAGAGTCAGACTCCATCTCTAAATAAATAAATAGGCCGTGCGTGGTGGCTCATGCCTGTAATCTCAGCACTCTGGGAGACTGAGGCAGGATGATCACCTGAGGTCAGGAGTTCGAGACCAGCCTGGCCAACATGGGGAAACCCTGTCTCTTCTAAAAATACACACACACACACACACAAATTAGCTGGACATGGTGGCACAGCCTGTAATCCCAGCTACTCAGTAGGCTGAGGCAGGAGAATCACTTGAACCCGGGAGGCAGAGGTTGCAGTGAGCCGAGATCACACCACTGCACTCCAGCCTAGGCGACAGAGATTCTGTCTCAAAATAAATAAATAAATCAGTAAAAATTAAAAAGTGGTTGTAGTCAAAGGCCACGGGTTTAAGTTGGGTAGTGGGATTTCAACATGTAAGGTTTTAGAGATGGAGCAGTATCAAGTGATGAATGTCTAGATTTTCTAGACTGTGGGTGAACAAAGTAGAAGTAATGGTCATCCGCACTGAGGAACTGAAGGAAACCAGGCTGGGTTATGGATGTTGGATTCATTGGGACGATGGCAGTAAATCAGACGGAGAGGAAAACTAATGCCAGGCAGTCAGTAGGTGACAGTCACAAGGGAGGGCAAAAGGTGTTACTACCAGATGGCATAGAGCCTGAAAGAGCTATTTCACAAGGGGAAGAAAGAATATCAGTGTCAAGCAGAAAGCTTCAAGAGTGAAGAAGTCACACTATCTTTGAGGCTGGTGCATGGACTGCGGGAGGGGAGAAACCAAGCGAATAGGCAGAGATGAGGCAATCCTTTGAATTGGATGATGGATAGATGTTGGTACCATCCGACCATTTGGGAAGTTCAGCGGGGAGGCTTTGTTTTCCGGGAATATGCTTAATTTGAGGCGTGGGAAATGGATAGAGGGTAGGTGAATGGTTAGAGATCTGCACAAAGCTGGAAGGCCCACGGGATCAAGTTCTGTCCGTGACTGAGGGGTGACCTCCAATCCCTGGGCCTTAACCCCCAGGATCCCTGGACCTGGAACGGCCATTAAGTCCCCTCCTTTCCGGCGGGAGGGCGGCAGAGGGCGCAGGCGCTCTAGCCGGACCCGGCGGGCGGGTGGCAGAGGGCGCAGGCGCCCTGGACAGAGCGGCAGCGGTGGGAACGGCCGGCAGGGGGCGCAGCGCTCTGGCCCGAGAAGCCCGGGCGGGGCACCCTCGCCGGGAGAGTAGAGGATAGGGGTCGGCTGGAGAACCGGCTCAGCGCGAGGCCGCGAACAGTGGGCGGGGCCAGGGCAGGGGCGGGGCGAGGCGGTTCCGGAAGGAAGTGGTTCCGGGTCCCACCACCCGGCAGAGGCGGTTGGGGTGCCGCTGCTGTGGGAGGCGGCGGCGGCAGAGTGAGGGGCGAGGCCCTTGGGGCCCGCGGCGGCGGCGGCGGCGGGGACTTCCCGCCCGGGTGAGCGGCTCTGGGGGGGCCAGGCGAGGAGGCCTGGGCCCGCAGGGAGGGCGTGTCCGCCACCCAGGAGGGGCGGTTCTCTGGGTGGCGGATGGGGCAGCGGGGAGGATGCCGGGGTCCGACTCGGGTTCCCTGGGGACAACTCCTCTGCGCCCCGTAGGTCCCTCTGTCAGCGCCTTCCCTCGGGCGCGGCGACCCGTCTCGGGTTTCCAGGGGACAGCTGCCCGGCGCCCCTGAGGTCCCTCGACAGGCGCGGCCACCCGGGCACCTGCTGCCGCGACCCTGATCCTCTGCCGTCGTCGGGCAGGTTGCGGTCCCCGCGGTTCCCTGCATCTGTCAAAAGGGCGGGGGCCGGGGAGGCGGTGTCCGGGGACGGTGCCCTTGTTCTCGAGGCGGTCCTGGACGCGTCGCCTGCGGGGCCTGAGCCGAGGACCCCCCCGCACCCCGCTTTGTCCTGGTGCGGCGCTCCTGCCGCGCAGCGGCATCTTCCTCTGTCAACGTCGAGAATGAGTAGTGAAGGCTGCTCATTATCCTGCATTGTAAAGTAAAACTTGCCGTTTTAGAAACGTCTACTGAAAATTGGCGCATCTCCCTTGCTTCTCTAGGTTGTATTGGGAAACTGGGCCAGTCACTATCAGGACTGTCCTGTTGGTAGGTCTCGAGGGAAAGAAATGGGAGAGAAACCTACCCCGTAAATATTTTCCTACCCAGGTGCTTTTCGAACTGCCTATTAGGTGATTGCCTTTTTTTTTTTTTTTTTCCTGGAACAAATTACAAACTGTAGGTAGAAATCAGGAAGGCCTCTTTAGGCTCCTGGCCAGGCAGTCTTTTTAGCATTTTTCTGAATGTGAACAGGTCGGAACGACAGACAAGAATTTGAAAAGGAAAGGTTTTGCTGTGGATTCATGACGAGGGCTTTATTTTTCATTGGTATTTTAATGGTAATGGTATAGCAATGTTTTATTTTTAATGTTGTTTTAAATGGCTACTAAAATTTTATTTTGAAATCACAGCTGTTTCAGTCACCCCCAAGAAGCCTTTAAAACGTCTTATTAAAAACATTTTAATATATAGGAACCTTTAGCCATTTGTACACATTTCTAAGATAGGAATCACAATGAAGGTACGTTGTTTCAGTATTCCAAATTCCAAATAACCATGGTGAATATGGTTTCACCATTCCAGGTAACCATTGTGAATGTAGTTATACACCTCCAGTCTTTTTCTATGCAGAGCTTAAGATATACGTTTTTCTAAAGTGAATTCTCTTTTGTAATTATCTTTTTCTGACTAAGATAGCATGCCATTACATGGCTGTTATATTATAATTTATTTCATTGGTCATTCTCAGTTCTTCTCTATTAAAATACATTGTTGGGTAAATGTAAAGTCTGCATATCTATGATTACTTTCGAGTCTCACTCTGTCGCCCAGGCTGGAGTGCAGTGGCGCGATCTCGGCTCACTGCAACCCCCACCTCCCAGGTTCAAGCGATTCCCCTGTCTCAGCCTCCTGAGTAGCTGGGACTACAGGCACATGCCACCATGCCTGGCTAATTTTTGTATATTTAGTAGAGACGGGGTTTCACCATATTTGCCAGGCTGGTCTCGAACTCCTGACCTCCAGCGATCTGCCTGCCTTGGCCTCCCAAAGTGCTGGGATTACAGGTGTGAGCCACTGCGCCTGGCCCATGATTACTTTCTAAGTGTACATTCCTAGATGATAGAATTGTTGGGCAGAGTATGCACATAAGGGTTTTTTTTTTTTTTTTTTTAATGTGAATTGCTCAAGTTCCCTCTGGAAAGGATATGCTGTTTTACACTCCTACCAACAATCTGTGAGTGTCCTTACCCACACCCTAGCAAAAAGCAACATTTAAAGGGATTTCTATAGGAATACTTTTGAGCCATACTTGTACTCTTCAACCAAGTACAAGTACCCCTCTCTAGTCATCACTTTTTTCTTATTTGTTGATAGCACTTCAGCTTCTCATCTTTTATTGCAGCTTTACTATTTTGGTAAAGAAAGGTTATCTAGGTGAAGCAAAGGCTTAATAGAGCAAACAAGAGATTTAAAGTTAGGATGCCCTTGAAATCCAGTATATCTGATTATCTTGAACAAGTCACTTAACTTTTCTAAGGTACTCTTTCCACAGCGATGCACTAGGGGTTATAATACATTTGCCTTACCTTTCTTAAGGATAGTTTTAAGGGTCAAATGAGACATTTCTGGAAAGTACATTTAGACAAACTTTGTCTTGTTGGTATTTTTAAAAATTATTTTTAATTTTTTATTTTTAAATAGAGACAATGTCTCACTATCTTGCCTAGGCTGGTCTCAAACTCCTGAGCTCAAGCCATTCTCCTGCCTTGGCCTTGCAAAGTGCTGGGATTACAGACATGAGCCACTGCACCCAGCCATGTTATTACCATCTGGTACAAATTTCAGAGCACAGAAGCATCTTGAGGTTCATACATTTTTTAAAGTAAATACCTTAATTCAAAAGGCTATTCTGTAATACCCTTTGCCCCCATACTCTTTCACTCCTTAAATTTGAAGGTTTTTTTTTTTTTTTTTTTTTTTTAACTGCTGCCCTAGATTATATTCAAAACTTTATCAGGGTTCTGAAATTAGGTGAGTGAATGAATCTGCACAAATGTTGAAGGAGCAAATATTTAAAAGCACCATATAAAGCGGAGAGGGACAGGTATAATGCTAAATAAAACACAGTACTGGGGCTCATGATAAATAAAACATGGTCTTTGTGCCCTACAGGCTACATTATCCGGGCAGCAGAGGGCATAAAAGCTGCTTTCCAAATTTAGATGGCAATTTTAGATGTGATGCCTGATGTCAACTATTCTCAAGTATGCTAAAGCCCAATTCTGCTGACCAAGCACCTGAGCAAGTGACCGGCCAGTCTCCACAGGGTCATCTTTCTGACGGTAGGAGTTGCAAGGTGAGGAAGTGTTAGTATCATAGTGCAAGAACCTGCGTTCTACTTTCAGGTCCTCCACCTGGAGCAGATCAGTTAACTTTTTTGAGGCTGGCTTTATTCACTCATGAAATGCAGGTAATTCCAGCTTCCTCATGTGTTTGTTGTGAGGATTACATGACATAGTACGTGTGCAACACTCAGTAAACCAGGAACTGCTGGCACTCATGTCATCGTGCTTACCCACTAGAGACTTCACTTCCCCAGGAAAAAAACTAGGTCTCTTCTAACTTTGTATTCCTATCCCCTAGCAGTGACTGGTACTTAGTCGTGTTTGATAAATTAACATAGAGTGTGACCACTGATAAAAATTCAGTTTGGGTGCGGGGCGCGGTGACTCACGCCTGTAATCCCAGCACTTTGGGATGCCAAGGCGGGCGGATCACCTGAGGTCAGGAGTTTGAGACCAGCCTGGCCAATATGGTGAAACCCTGTCTCTGCTAAAAATACAAAAAGTAGCCAGACGTGGTGGCACATGCCTGTAATCCCAGCTACTCGGGAGGCTGAGGCATGAGAATTGCTTGAACCCAGGAGGCGGAGGTTGCAGTGAGTTGAGATCTTGCCCCTGCACTCCAGCCTGGGTTACAGAGCAAGACTCTGTCTCTAAATAAATAAATAAATTCAGTTTGGACCAATGAAGAAGGTAATATGTAAATATGGAATATTGGGAAAAATTGACCATGTTATTTGGAGTTAATATTAAGGAATCAAAGGAAACATTGAACTAACTGGACTTGGACTCATGTCTGCTATGACTGTCATTCTACTTTATATCCCTAATGCCAGGCAAATAGTCTCTCCTTACTAAGAATAAATGTACTGGCTGGGCATGGTGGTTCATACTTATACTCCCAGCATTTTGGGAGGCTGAACTGGGAGGATCACCTGAGGCCAGGAGTTTGAGACCAGCCCTGGCAACATAGCAAGACCCTGTCTCTACAAAAAAATGTTTTAAAAATTAGCTGGGTAGCCGGGTGCGGTGGCTCAAGCCTGTAATCCCAGCACTTTGGGAGGCCGAGACGGGCGGATCACGAGGTCAGGAGATCGAGACCATCCTGGCTAACACAGTGAAACCCTGTCTCTACTAAAAAAATACAAAAAAAAACTAGCCGGGTGTGGTGGCGGGCGCCTGTAGTCCCAGCTACTCGGGAGGCTGAGGCAGGAGAATGGTGTAAACCCGGGAGGCGGAGCTTGCAGTGAGCTAAGATCCAACCACTGCACTCCAGCCTGGGCGACAGAGCGAGACTCCGTCTCAA